>NC_037672.1:11963711-12208210 GCF_003255815.1 Theropithecus gelada | reverse complement strand
AGGATTTTTGCATCGATGTTCATCAGGGATATTGGTCTAAAATTCTCTTTTTTTGTTGTGTCTCTGCCAGGCTTTGGTATCAGGATGATATTGGCCTCATAAAATGAGTTAGGGAGGATTCCCTCTTTTCTATTGATTGGAATAGTTTCAGAAGGAATGGTACCAGCTCCTCCTTGTACCTCTGGTAGAATTCAGCTGTGAATCCATCTGGTCCTGGACTTTTTTTGGTTGGTAGGCTATTAATTATTGCCTCAATTTCAGAGCCTGCTATTGGTCTATTCAGGGATTCAACCTCTTCCTGGTTTAGTCTTGGAAGAGTGTAAGTGTCCAGGAAATTATCCATTTCTTCTAGATTTTCCAGTTTATTTGCATAGAGCTGTTTATAGTATTCTCTGATGGTAGTTTGTATTTCTGTGGGGTCGGTGGTGATATCCCCTTTATCATTTTTTATTGTGTCTATTTGATTCTTCTCTCTTTTCTTTATTAGTCTTGCTAGCGGTCTGTCAATTTTGTTGATCTTTTCAAAAAACCAACTCCTGGATTCATTGATTTTTTGGAGGGTTTTTTGTGTCTCTATCTCCTTCAGTTCTGCTCTGATCTTAGTTATTTCTTGCCTTCTGCTAGCTTTTGAATGCGTTTGCTCTTGTTTCTCTAGTTCTTTTAATTGTGATGTTAGAGTGTCAATTTTAGATCTTTCCTGCTTTCTCTTGTGGGCATTTAGTGCTATAAATTTCCCTCTACACACTGCTTTAAATGTGTCCCAGAGATTCTGGTATGTTGTATCTTTGTTCTCATTGGTTTCAAAGAACATCTTTATTTCTGCCTTCATTTCGTTATGTACCCAGTAGTCATTCAGGAGCAGGTTGTTCAGTTTCCATGTAGTTGAGCGGTTTTGATTGAGTTTCTTAGTCCTGAGTTCTAGTTTGATTGCACTGTGGTCTGAGAGACAGTTTGTTATAATTTCCGTTCTTGTACATTTGCTGAGGAGTGCTTTACTTCCAATTATGTGGTCAATTTTGGAATAAGTGCAATGTGGTGCTGAGAAGAATGTATATTCTGTTGATTTGGGGTGGAGAGTTCTATAGATGTCTGTTAGGTCTGCTTGCTGCAGAGATGAGTTCAATTCCTGGATATCCTTGTTAACTTTCTGTCTCGTTGATCTGTCTAATGTTGACAGTGGAGTGTTGAAGTCTCCCATTATTATTGTATGGGAGTCTAAGTCTCTTTGTAAGTCTCTAAGGACTTGCTCTATGAATCTGGGTGCTCCTGTATTGGGTGCATATGTATTTAGGATAGTTAGCTCTTCCTGTTGAATTGATCCTTTTACCATTATGTAATGGCCTTCTTAGTCTCTTTTGATCTTTGATGGTTTAAAGTCTGTTTTATCAGAGACTAGTATTGCAACCCCTGCTTTTTTTTTGTTCTCCATTTGCTTGGTAAGTCTTCCTCCATCCCTTTATTTTGAGCCTATGTATGTCTCTGCATGTGATATTGGTCTCCTGAATACAGCAGACTGATGGATCTTGACTCTCTATCCAGTTTGCCAGTCTGTGTCTTTTAATTGGAGCATTTAGTCCATTTACATTTAAGGTTAATATTGTTATGTGTGAACTTGATCCTGCCATTATGATATTAACTGGTTATTTTGCTCGTTAGTTGATGCAGTTTCTTCCTAGCCTAAATGGTCTTTACATTTTGGCATGTTTTTGCAATGGCTGGTACCGGTTGTTCCTTTCCATGTTTAGTGCTTCCTTCAGGGTCTCTTGTAAGGCAGGCCTAGTGGTGACAAAATCTCTCAGCATTTGCTTATCTGTAAAGGATTTTATTTCTCCTTCACTTATGAAACTTAGTTTGGCTGGATATGAAATTCTGGGTTTAAAATTCTTTTCTTTAAGAATGTTGAATATTGGCCCCCACTCTCTTCTGGCTTGTAGAGTTTCTGCCGAGAGATCTGCTGTTAGTCTGATGGGCTTCCCTTTGTGGGTAACCCGACCTTTCTCTCTGGCTGCCCTTAAGATTTTTTCCTTCATTTCAACTTTGGTGAATCTGGCAATTATGTGTCTTGGAGTTGCTCTTCTCGAGGAGTATCTTTGTGGCGTTCTCTGTATTTCCTGGATTTGAATGTTGGCCTGCCCTACTAGGTTGGGGAAGTTCTCCTGGATGATATCCTGAAGAGTGTTTTCCAAGTTGGTTCCATTTTCCCCCTCACTTTCAGGCACCCCAATCAGACGTAGATTTGGTCTTTTTACATAATCCCATACTTCTTGCAGGCTTTGTTCATTTCTTTTTCTTCTTTTTTCTTTTGGTTTCTCTTCTCGCTTCATTTCGTTCATTTGATCCTCAATCGCTGAAACTCTTTCTTCCAGTTGATCGAGTTGGTTACTGAAGCTTGTGCATTTGTCACGTATTTCTCGTGTCATGGTTTTCATCTCTTTCATTTCGTTTATGACCTTCTCTGCATTAATTACTCTAGCCATCAATTCTTCCACTTTTTTTTCAAGATTTTAAGTTTCTTTGCGCTGGGTACGTAATTCCTCCTTTAGCTCTGAGAAGTCTGATGGACTGAAGCCTTCTTCTCTCATCTCGTCAAAGTCATTCTCCGTCCAGCTTTGATCTGTTGCTGGCGATGAGCTGCGCTCCTTTGCCGGGGGAGATGCGCTCTTATTTTTTGAATTTCCAGCTTTTCTGCCCTGCTTTTTCCCCATCTTTGTGGTTTTATCTGTCTCTGGTCTTTGATGATGATGGTGACGTACTGATGGGGTTTTGGTGTAGGTGTCCTTCCTGTTTGATAGTTTTCCTTCTAACAGTCAGGACCCTCAGCTGTAGGTCTGTTGGAGATTGCTTGAGGTCCACTCCAGACCCTGTTTGCCTGGGTGTCAGTAGCAGAGGCTGCAGAAGATAGAATATTGCTGAACAGCGAGTGTACCTGTCTGATTCTTGCTTTGGAGGCTTCCTCTCAGGGGTGTACTCCACCCTGTGAGGTGTGGGGTGTCAGACTGCCCCTATTGGGGGATGTCTCCCAGTTAGGCTACTCAGGGGTCAGGGACCCACTTGAGCAGGCAGTCTGTCCCTTCTCAGATCTCAACCTCCGTGTTGGGAGATCCACTGCACTCTTCAAAGCTGTCAGACAGAGTCCTTTGCATCTGCAGAGGTTTCTGCTGCTTTTGTTGTTTACTGCGCCCTGTCCCCAGAGGTGGAGTCTACAGAGACAGGCAGGTTTCCTTGAGCTGCTGTGAGCTCCACCCAGTTGGAGCTTCCCAGCAGCTTTGTTTACCTACTTAAGCCTCAGCAATGGCGGGCGCCCCTCCCCCAGCCTCGCTGCTGCCTTGCCGGAGATCGCAGACTGCTGTGCTAGCAATGAGGGAGGCTCCGTGGGCGTGGGACCCTCCCGGCCAGGTGTGGGATATAATCTCCTGGTGTGCCTGTTTGCTTAAAGTGCAGTATTGGTGTGGGAGTTATCCGATTTTCCAGGTGTTATGTGTCTCAGTTCCCCTGGCTAGGAAAAGGGATTCCCTTTCCCCTTGCGCTTCCCAGGTGAGGTGATGCCTCGCCCTGCTTCAGCTCTCACTGGTCGGGTTGCAGCAGCTGACCAGCACTGATTGTCTGGCACTCCCTAGTGAGATGAACCCAGTACCTCAGTTGAAAATGCAGAAATCACTGGTCTTCTGTGTCGCTCGCGCTGGGAGTTGGAGACTGGAGCTGTTCCTATTCGGCCATCTTGCTCCGCCCCTCGCTTTTGGTTTCTATATCACCATTTTTTGTGTATGTTACGATAATGGTTAAGATCTACTCTCCAGCAAATTATTAGTGTACAATACAACATTATTAAGTAGAGTCATGCTGTACATTATAGTTATGCTGTACATTAGATCCTCAGAACTTACTCATCTTCTTTCTGCAAGTAGGAAAGTCATTTCTGAATGGACAACTGTAGTAGAGCCTTCTGGTGTTATCCATATCTAGGTATTAGACCATGAGGGGAAACAAACACTGAGAAGCCATGTGGCTCCTGGGAAACTCCACTGTACCCTTGTGAGAAGATGAGAATGAAAAAGGCAAATAACATGTCAGAAAGAGTTTTGACCTTGCAGACTCTGAAAGGATCTTCAGCACCCTGAGGAGTCCCCAGATCACACTGAGAACCACTGTTGTAATATTTCAAATCTGTATTTTAAACACAAATCCGTATTTAATTTAAATAATTTAATTTAAATACAAATCTGTATTTTAAATACAGATGTTGTCTCTGTCTGCAACACTCTTCCTCACACATTTTCATCTCTCACTCCCTTAGCACCTTTGCATAAGAAAGGATCTTTGCTACCTTTCTTAATAAAGTTTATCCTGACTACCCCATTCAAGTTGCAATCACTGCCCCCCCACCATCACTACTCAAATTGTTCCTTATTCTGCTCTATTTTTTCCACAGCACTTATCACCTTCTAATAGTATATTGTTTATTTATTTATTTACTGTAATATTATATAATTTACTTATTTACTGTCTATTCCCGTTAGAACATGAGTTTCATGATGGATTATTTTGTTCATAGATCTATTCCCAGCAACTATAACCATATCTGGCATGTAGTAGGTACCCAACAAATATTTCTGGGAAGGAAAGAAGGAAGGAAGCGAAAAAATTCCATGAGATTAGATATGTTTAAAAATATTTTACTTTTATTGATGAATAATTATATATATTTATTAAGTATAATGTGACATTGTGATATATGTATACATTGTAAAATGTTTAAATCAAGCTAATCTACATACCTATCACTTTACCTACTTACCATCTTTTTATAGTGAGAACATTTAAAATCTACTCTTTTAGTAACTTTTAAGTGTGAATACATTATTATTAACTATAGTTGACATGCTGTGCAGTAGATCATGAAAACTTATTCCTCTAGGCACTTTTATTTTATTTTAAGTTCTGGGATACATGTACAGAATGTGCAGGTTTGTTACATAGGTATACATGTGCCATGGTGGTTTGCTGCACCTTTCAACCCATCATCTAGGTTTTAAGCCCCGCATGCATTAGGTATTTGCCCTAATGCTCTCCCTCCCCTTGACCCCCACTCTCTGACAGGCCCCGGTGTGAGATGTCCCCTCCCTGTGTCCGTGTGTTCTCACTGTTTAACTCCCACTATGAGTGAGAACAAACAGTGTTTGGTTTTCTGTTCCTGTGTTAGTTTGCTGAGAATGATGGTTTCCAGCTTCATTCTTGTCCCTCCAAAGGACACAAACTCATTCTTTTTTTATGGCTGCATACTATTCCATGGTGTATATGAGGCACTTTGTTTTATTTGGTGCTGTTATCTCCATTGGCTAGAACAATTCTGTGAACATATTGGTGAATGAATGAACAAAGTGAAAATCCAGCCTTTTTAGGTTGTCAGATCCCATACTTAAAACCTCTAGACCTTAGAGATGATTCAGAAAGTTTTTACTGGGCCATGTTTTACTAGTGGTGAGATGAAAAACAAGAGTTTCTGCATGCTTTTAAGTCTCATTTTACTTACTCATTTATTATCAAAGGAAGCATAAATTGAATGAGGATGAAAAACCAACAGATGCACCTGGCCTGTAGGTAGCCTGGAACCCAGCAATGTTAGTTCCCTTTCTTTTTCTTAATTTTAAAAAATTATTCATTTTTAATTTTTATATGTTCTATTTTTTTGAGACAGAGTCTTGCTCTGTCACCCAGGCTGGAGTGCAGTGGCGTAATCTCGGCTCACTGCAACCTCCACCTCCCAGGTTCAAATGATTCTCCTTCAACCTCCCAAATAGCTGGGACTTCAGGTGAGTACCACCATGCCCGACTAATTTTTGTATTTTTAGTAGAGACAGAGTTTCACCATGTTGGCCAGGCTGGTCTTGAACTCCTGGCCTCAAGTGATCTGCCTGCCTTGGGCTCCCAAAGTGCTGGGATTACATCTGTGAGCCACTGCACCTGGCCCAGTTCCCTTTCTTCTTCTTCTCATTTTCCTCTTTGTTTTTTGTGATCTTAGTGCTAAGAGGGCCTGCATTCCAAGGTGTTCAGGCTTTCTTAGAAGCGAATGCCTTTGAAAGCTGATCAGCAGGGCAAGTTGAGTCTTGAGTATAAATCCTGTTGCTAAAAGCCCATTAAATTTGGCCTGAGAACTGTGGCATGAGGTGCCTTAAAAGAGCAAAAGGCCTGCCACTTCCAATCAAACCTGATTTTCCCTTTGACCTCTCTCACAGTTCACTTCTTGGCACTTCCCTAGGGCATGTGTGTCAGAAGCCAGTGGCAGCCAAGCAGTAAGTGTTAGGAGTGAAGTCTTATCAGTTGTTAGCAATTGCCATGCAAATATACAAGGTTGGCATTGTCATTTCCACATATGTTAGGTGCTAGAAACAAGGGCTCTTTGAAAAAGAGCTCTTTAAATGCCAATGTCTAAATTAGACACTAACTTTAATGGTCCTTAGACTTTTTTATGTTTATCATAATTATTTTGGTACATTCTTCCTCTGGAGTCATTCTTTTATTTCTATTGTAACTCCACATTAGACTTGCATTGTTCATTCAAGGAAGGGAGAATGTAGAAGAAAGAGTAGGCGAGACTCGTACCTAAATGATGAAAGATCTGTGCTGTCACTGCTGCTCACAGGGACCACTCCATGGGAGCTTACTTTGTGTCAGACCCTGGTCTAAGCCTTTACACACATTAATACTGTATATTTATATATATCTATATATCTATATATATATGAATAACTTTAATGCTTATAACAAGGCAACTGGAAAAATATTATTATCATTTCTCTTTTACAGATGAAGAGAGTGAGCACAGACAGGTTAAGTAAATTGTTCAAGGCCACACAGCGTGTGAGTAGGGAAGAGGTTTCCAGCCAGGATTCGGAGCCTGGATGCTTAACCAGAAGAGACAAAGAAATGAAAGATTCTGGAATTCTATTATATCGAGGGCTTTTATGTGGAAAGAATGAGGCAGTTAAGATGGTGACCTGAAAGGACAAGGAGTACTGGACAGGTAGAGATGGGAGAAGATAGGGCACTTTAGAGAAGTGTTGTCCAGTAGCACATTCTGCAGTGCTGAAATTGTTCAATATCTGTGTCATCCCATATGATAGCCACATATGCTGCTTGAACACTTGAAATATGGCTGGTGTGTCTTAAGAACGAACTTCTAATTTTGTTTAATTTTAATTAATTTAAATGTACACAGCCACATGTGAATAGTGGTAGTCATATTGGTCAGTGTAGCCATAGGAAACACCAGCACAATGATCATATCACAGGACACCAAGAGTCCTTCGTTTGTAGGTGTGAGTAGGCCGAGTGAAGGATAGTAAAAGAGCTGCGGGAGAAAGGCTGATGGTTGTCTGATGGCAGATGTCACAAGAGGAATCAGATTTATTTTGAAGACAATGAGGGACTGGTCAAAATTTCAGATGTGGAAAATAACTTGATAAACCTTGTGCTTAGGGAAGAAACAGAGGGCAGGATACATTGACAGATGAACAGGTGGGAACCTGGGTGGCCAATTTTGACAGTATTGCAATCAGAATTCTTTATGAAGAATTTTAGTATGATTTTTAGATTTATTATACAAACCAGGGGAAATAATTGGTAAATAGGTAGCATCTTACTTTTCATTCTTTTGGGTAGTGTAGCCTTATTTGCTCAACTGTAACTATAATGTTTAATTCTTAGCACAAACTGTTTATTGTAAGTAACCAGCATGAGTGGGCTTAAGCAAAAATGCGTCATCATTAAAAAGACTGTTACGTAGCTCCTGGAACCCAGCAGCAGTGGGGCTCTCAAGGGACTGGAATTAAGAATTGGAAAGTGAGCAGGAACCTAGGCAGTCCTTATTCTCCTCTCGTTTTTGCCTCTTTGTACATCTGTTTTTATTCTCTCTCTGCCAATTGCTTGCCTTGCTTCTCTCTACTCCAGTGGGAATATGATGACTATTTTCAAGGTCTTGAGTTTACATCTCCCCGGTTGCAACCACATGCAAAGACTGTCTCAGAATCCTAGTTCAAATACAAGGAGCTTGGGTCAGGCATCCATTTTGGTTCCAGCAACCACAGAGAGAGATATAGAGTCAGAAACACAAACATGTTTGCCAGGGCAGCAGGTGAGGAGATGAATTCTCAGAAATGGAAGGTCTTTGTGACTTGGGCAGTAGCATAAATGGTGATTATTACAGTTCACTATTGCTATGAAAATGTTGACTGAGCTTGGATCCCAGTTGAGAAACACAGAACTAATAGGCATTTGGGCCTACAATAATTACAGACAGGAGTTCAAACCACAATGAGAGCTGGCAGTCAGAATTTAAACAGAACCCTGACTGATCAGCTTTGCTAATTTTTCTTTCCTGCTGAGCCCATTAGCTTATCTTTGGTCTAATTTTTGTAACACGTGCTCCAGTCTTAGAAAAGCATTTTCCCCTGGTTAGGATAAAGACTACTTCTGCTGTTTCACAAGTTACACAGAAAGTTTCTGAGCACTTAATAGTACAAGAAATAAGATCTGAGAGATTGGTCCTTATTTTGCAACATAATGGAATAAGTATAGAAATGACTGCTACACGTTGATAATCACCTCTCATATTTGAAACACCTTTTTTAAAAGGTACTGAAAATTATTATATATTAATAGTAGTAAATGCAAGTAGAACTATTTAAATAGAATTTTGGAGAGAGTAGAGACCATGGTGGTGTCGTAATATGTCACAACCTCATGTTATTTTGAGAGGGACAATAACTCTGCCATTTTGGCCATCCCTTAATCCTTTCAGAAACCAGGTGACAAAAGTGCTACATTTACCACTTGTAGAGCAACAAGGTATTTTTTATTAATATAAAACAATGTAGATTTTTAGGGTGTGGACTCTGTAAGCATTAGGTCAATATTGGAAGGAACAGGATCATCAAGATGGCTGACTAAAGATGCCAACACTCACCTACTCCATAAAGAAGAACCAAAACAACACATAAATAACTGCACCTTGAGTAGAGTATCTAAGGGAGAACACTGTAACTCAGCAAGGAAGAGATGAAAACCCTCTGAAGCACAGAAACTCGAGATGACAGCATAGAAAGAAGCAAAAACACCCAGCTGAAATTGGCTTGGAACCAAGGAAGACTTTCCATTGTGGGAAAAAGGTATTCTGGGGAAAAGGCCTCCAGAATTACCCCATTACCGGTGTGAATACTTGCAATTCCAGCTACAGCAGAGCCCCATAATCTTGGCAGGCCTTGAGCCCAGTGCAGGAAGCTGTCTGGAGTTCATGTGGGTGCATTACTCCAGAGAAGGAACTCATGCTAGGTCCTCCTCACACTCCACCACAACACACTCCCTGGAATGCAAGTTTTTATGGTTTGGTGCCATTTTAAAAACAGAACCACTGCTGGAATCCATTCTATTCTGGAGCCAAATACCATCTGCATCTCCACATTCTTGGGGCTGTGCTATCATTTCACCACACCCTCACAAAAACCTGAAATGCCATGGACCCAGCTAGACCCAGCAGTACAGCTGCAACATTGGTACCTGAATACACACAGCACCCTATGCTCCAAGTAATGGGCAGCTCAGCACAGTGAAGAGGATGCCCCTAAGACTGAGAGAGCTGACACATACTTTCCACAAGGCCTGAGAACTGGCACAAGAACTTGTCCAATGCCTGCTACTGCCAGCATTCTCACTGTCTGAATTGCCTGAGCCACTGTGCATTGTTTGCACTCTTCAGTGACTTGGATATGAATTCTAAAAAGTCAAAGAGAGAATTATAAAAACAACAAAGAAAAGCATCAAGTCACATGCAAGGAAATATCCATTTGACTCACAGCAGCTTTCTTAGCACAAACCTTACAGGTCAGTAGAAAATGGGGTAATATAGATGATATATTTAAAGTGCTGAAAGAAAAAAAATACTTAGCCAAGAATACTATGCCCAGCAAAGCTATCATTCATATATGAAGGAGAATTAAAATTTTTCAGACAAGTAAAAACTGAGGAAATTCATCACCACTAGACCAGCCTTGCAGAAAGAAACCCTACATTCAGAGATGAAAGGGTGATAACTATCATTATGAAAATACACACAAGTATAAAACTTACTAGTAGGGAAAATATATAAATGAGAAAGAAGAAGGAATAAAATCTTATCACCATAGAAAACCACCTAACCACAAAGATAAAATATAAAAGACCAAGAAAGAAACAAGAGATATACAAAACAACCAGAAGACAACTAACTAACTGAAAGGAGTAAGTCCTTACCAATTAATAATAACCTTGAAAATAAATGGATTAAATTCCTTAATTAAAAGTTACAGACTAGATGAATAGATTAAAAATACCCAACTATATACTGTCTACAAGAAACTCACTTCACCTGTAAAGACACTGAAAGAACATACTGAAAGAGAAGGAATGATAAAAGGTATTTCATGAAAATGAATACCAAAAATGAACAGAAGTAGTTATACTTAGATGAAATATACTTTAAGACAAAAATTGTAAAAACATACAAAAAGGTCATTATATAATGCTAAGGGGGCCAATTAAATAAGAAGGTATAACAATTGTAAATATATATATGCACCCAACATAGGAGCACCTTGATATGTAAAGCAAATGTTATCAGAGCTAAAAGGAGAGATAGACTCTAATACGATAATAGTTGGAGATTTCAACACCCCACTCTCAGAATTGAGCAAATTATCTAAACGGAAATCCAGCAAAGAAACATCAGGTTTAAATTGCACAGTAGACCAAATAAACCTAACAGACATCTACAGAACATTTCATCCTCTGGTTGCAGAATACATATTCTTCTTATCAGCACATGGGACATTCTCCAGAATAGACTGTAAGTCAGCTTACAAAACAAATCTCAACAAATTGTTTAAAAATTGAAGTCATATCAAGTGTTTTTTCTGACAAATACCGAAATAAAGCTAGAAATCTATAACAAGCAGAACTTTGGAAATTGTACCAAAACATGGAAATTAATGGCCAGTGGGTGAAGGAAGAAATTCACAGAAAGGAATTAAAAAATTTCTTGAAATAAATGAAAATAGAAACACAACATGTCAGAACTTATGGGATAGAGCAAAAATAGTATTAAGAGGGAAGTACATAGCAATACATGCCTACAGTAATTAAGAAAGGTTTCAAATAAAAAACCTAAGAATGGATCTCAAGGAACGAGAAATGGAAGAATAATCCAAACCCTGAATTAGTAAAGCAACAGCAAAGATCAGAGCAAAAGTAAAGAAAATAGAGACTAAAACTACAGAAGATCAAGAAAATAAAAGGTCTGTTTTCTGAAAGGACTAAAACATTGACAATACATTTTCTAGATTAATTAAAAAGACAGACAATCCAAGTAAATAAAATCAGAAACAAAGACATTACAACTGATATCACATAAATACAAAGAATAATGAGAGACTATTATGAGCAATTATATACCAACGACTTGTGAAACTAGAGAAAACGGATACGTCCCTGGACACATACAAACTACCAGCATAGAACCAGGAAGAAATAAAAAATTTGAACAGACCAATAATGAGTAACAAGATTGAATCTGAAATAAAAAGTCTCCTAAAAAAGAAAAGCCCAGGATAGAAGGGCTTCATTGCTGAATTCTACCAAACTTAAAAAACAAAACAAAACAACAACAACAAAAAACTTTTCTCAAACTTAAAAAAAAAATGAATGAAGGAAGTTATTCCTAATTTGTTCTACAAGGCCAGCATTACCTTGATACCAAAACCAGGCTAAGACACAATGTAAAAATAAAACTACAGGCTGATATGTATGATAAACATAGATGCAAAAATCCTCAAGAAAATGCTAGCAAACCAAATCTAACAGCACGTCAGAAAGATTATATGCCATGATCAAATGGGATTTTTCCCAGAAATGCAAGGAGATTTCAACATATGCAAATCAATAAACATGATACATCACATCAATAGAATAAAAACCAAAAACCATATGATCATCTCAATAGACATAGAAGAAACATTTGATAAAATTTGACATTTATTTGTGATAAAAATCCTCCAAATTTAGGTATAGGGGAAATGTAGCACAACACAATAAAGACCATATATGACAAACCTACAGCCAACATCATGCTGAACAGGGAAAAGTTGGAAGCTTTCCCTCTAACAACTGGAACAAGGCAAGGATGCCCACATCAACACTTTTATTCAAGATAGTATTGGAAGTGTTAGCCAGAGCAATAGGACATGGAAAGAAATAAAGGGCATCCAAGTTGAAAAAGAAGTTAAATTGTTCTTGTTTGCAGATGACATCATCTTATATTTAGAAAAACCTAAGACTTCAACAAAAAACTTGTTCAACTGATAAAAAATTCAATAAAGTTGCAGGATATGAAATCAACATAAAATAATCAGTAGCATATCTATACACCAATAATGATCTAGCTGAAAAAGCAATTAAGAAAGCAATCCCATTTACAATACTACAAAAAAGTCTAGTAATAAATTTAACCAAGGAGGTAAAATACTTCTATAATGAAACTAAAAAACACTGGTGAAAGAAATTGAAGAGGACACACCCACAAACAAATGGAAAGATATCCCATGCTTATGAATTGGAAGAATTAATAATGTGAAAATGAGCACTATACAGATTCAATGTAATCCTCTTCCTGCCCGGAAGAGGGAGAGTGACTGTAATCTTCAAGCAACATCAAGGAGACTGATGTCGTTGGAGTGCAGTGAACAAGAGGGAGTGTCTAAGATGTATTCAGATAAATGAAAGGGTGGGTGGACAGCACTGAAGTGGGGCAGATCATTTAGGGATTTTGAGGCCACTAGAAAGTCTTTTTTACTTGACGTGAAATTGAGAGCCATTGAAAAGTTATGAGCAGAAGAGTGACGTGATCTGACCTATGAAATTTTGGAGGCATATTTTAGCTATAGTAAAACGCACAGGTCTTCAGAGTATCATTTGACATATTTTGAAAAATGTGAAATCTATGAGACCATTATGTAAGTCAAGATATAGAGCATTTCCCTCACTCTAAATTTCTCTCATTACCCTTCCTATGGTCTGAATATTTGTGTCACTCTAAAATTCATATGTGGAGGCCTAATCACCCAATTAGATAGGAATAATAGGTTTGGCCTTTAGGAGGTGATTAGGTCATGGGGGCAAAGTTCTGTTGTAAAGGATTAGTACTTTGAAGAAGAGGCTAGCGAGAGCTTATTCACCCTTTCTGCCTTTCGAGGATGCAGGAATTGCCATTTATGAAGAATGGACCCTCACCAGACACTCACTCTGCTGGTACCTTAATCTCCCCAGTCTCTAGAACTGTAAGCAATAAATTTTTGTTATTTATAAATACCCAGTCTAAGATATTTTCTTATACCAGCAGGAATGGACTAAGACAATCCTTTATTGTTTTGATTATTTCATTATGTGTGTTATTTCCTTCTATTTTCTTTGTGTTGAATTTGCTCTTCTTTTCTAGCTTCTAGAAGTAGTGGTTTAGATTAGGGTTGACAAACATTTTTTATAAAGGTCTAGATGGTAAATATTTTAGGCTTTTGGGGTCATACACTCTGTTGCAACTGCTCAACTCTGCCATTGTAGTGCAAAGCTGTCATAGACACTGTGTAATCAACTGAGTATGGCAGTGTGCCAATAAAACCATTAACTAAAATAGGCAGCAGACTGAATTTGATTTGGAGGCCATGGTTTGCTGACCTCTGGATTAGATCATTGGTTTCTGAATCTTCCTTCTTTTTTATTTTGGCCATTGCATTTTTTTAGTTCTAAATTTCCATGTAGTTTTTCTATTTCCTTATTTATCTGCTGAGATTCTCATTTTTTTTCAGGAAAGTTTGTAATTGTTCATTGAAGCACATTCATAATGGCTGATTTAAAATCTTGGTCACATAATTTTATCATCGGTATTCATTTTGATGTGAGTATCTGTTGTTTGTCTTTGCTCATTCAAGTTGAGATGTTCCTGGTTCTTGAAACAGGGATTTCCTAGTGAAAAGTTGGACATCTTAAGTGTTATATCATGACAGTCTGGATCTTAATTAAATCAGTTATAGTTAAACTCTTCTGACACCACTCTGGTGGGAGAGGCGGCAATCGACCTTCTTCTCTCCACCATTCAGAGTTTTCTCATTTTTTTTTTTTTAATATAATATACAGGGGTTTGGCTGTATTTAGTGGGAGAAATAGGGAAGAAGACACATGCTGCATCTTAAGAGAATGCATTTAACGTATCCATTTGTTTATTTATTTTGAATTAAAATTTTAAATCTTTTTTAAGTTCAGGGGTACATGTGCAGGTTTGTTATACGGGCAAACTTGTGTCACGGGGGTTTGTTGTACAGATTACTTCGTCACCCAGGTATTATGCCTAGTACCCATTAGTTACTTTTCCTGATCCTCTCCCTCCTCCCACCTTCCAGTCTCTGAAAGGCCCCAGCGTGTGTTGCTCCCCTCTGTGTCCATGTGTTCTCATCATTTTACTCCCACTTAAAAGTAAGAACATGCAGTATTTGGTTTTCTCTTCCTCCAAGAGTTTTTTTTTTTTTTTAATTATACTTTAAGTTCTAGGGTACATGTGCACAACGTGCAGATTTGTTACATATGTACACATGTGCCATGTTGGTGTGCTGCACCCATTAACTCGTCATTTACATCAGGTATATCTCCTAATGCTGTCCGCGCCCCCCCCAACAATAGGAGCTGATGTGTGATGATCCCCTTCCTGTGTCCAAGTGATCTCATTGTTCAATTCCCACCTATGAATGAGAACATTTGGTTTTCTGTTCTTGCAATAGTTTGCTGAGAATGATGGTTTCCAGCTGCATCCATGTCCCAACAAAGGACATGAACTCATCCTTTTTTATGGCTGCATAGTATTCCTTGGTGTATATGTGCCACATTTTCTTAATCCAGTCTGTCACTGATGGACATTTGGGTTGATTCCAAGTCTTTACTATTGTGAATAGTGTCGATAATGGCTTCCAGCTCCATCCATGTCCCTGCAAAGGACATGATTTCATTCTCTTTTATAGCTGCATAGTACTCCATGGTATATATGTACCACATTTTCTTTATCCAATCTGTCACTGATGGACATTTAGGATGATTCCATGCCTTTGCTATTGTGAATAGTGCTGCAGTAAACATACATGTGTGTGTATCGTTATAATAGAACAATTTATATTCCTTTGGGTATATACCCAGTAATGGGATTGCTGGGTGGAATAGCATTGCTCTTTTTAGGTCTTTGAGGAATTGTCACACTGTCTTCCACAATGGTTGAACTAATTTCCACTCCCACCAACAGTGTATAAGTGATTTTTTTTTCTGCAACCTCACTAGCATCTGTTTTTTTTTTTTTTTTTACTTTTTAATAATAGCCATTCTGACTGGTGTGAGATGGTATTTCATTGCAGTTTTGATTTGCATTTCTAATAATCAGTGATATTGAGCTTTTCTTCATATGATTGTTAGCCGTATCTGTCTTCTTTTGAAAAATATGTGTTCATGTCCTTTGCCCCTTTTTAATGGAGTTGTTTGTTTGTTTTTTCTTGTAAATTTAAGTTCCTTATAGATGCTGGATATTAGACCTTTGTCAGAGGCATAGTTTGCAAACATTCTCTCTCCCATTCTGTAGGTGGCCTGCTCACTCTGTTGATAGTTTCCTTTGCTATGCAGAAGCTCTTTAATTAGATCCCCTTTGTCAGTTTTTGCTTTTGTTGCAATTGCTTTCGGCATCTTTGTCATGAAATCTTTGCCAGTTCCTATGCCCTGAATGGTATTGCCTAGATTGACTTTCAGGATTTTTATAGTTTTGGGTTTTACACTTAAGTCTTTAATCCATCTTGAGTTAATTTTTGTATATGGTGTAAGGAAGGGGTCCAGTTTCAATCTTCTGCATATCACTAGTCCATTATCCCAGCATCATTTATTGAATAGGAAATTCTTTCCTCATTACTTATTTTTGACAGATTTGTTGAAGATCAGATAGTTGTAGGTGTGTGGCCTTATTTCTGAGTTCTCTATTCTGTTCCATTGGTCTAAGTGTCTGTTTTTGTACCAGTACCATGCTGTTTTTTGTTACTATAGCCCTGTAGTATAGTTTGAAGTCAGCTAGCATGATGCCTTCAGCTTTGTTCTTTTTGCTTGGGATTGCCTTGGCTATTTGGGCTCTATTTTGGATCCATATTAATTTTAAAATAGTTTTTTTCTAGTTCTGTGAAGACTTTCAATGGCAGTTTAATAGGAATAGAATTGAATCTATAAATTACTTTGGGTAGTATGGTCATTTTTATTATATTGATTCTTCTTATCCGTGGACATGGGGTGTTTTCCTATTTGTTTGTGTCATCTGTGATTTCTCTGAGCAACATTTGTAGTTCTCCTTGTAGAGGTCTGTCACCTCCCTAGTCAGCTGTATTCCTAGGTATTTTATTTTATTTTATTTTATTTGTGGCAATTGTGAATAGGATTGTGTGCTTGATTTGGCTCTTGGCTTGACTGTTGGTGTATAGGAATGCTAGTGATTTTTTCACATTGATTTTTGCATCCTGAGACTTTTTAAAAGTTGTTTATCAGCTTAAGAAGATTTTGGGCTGAGACTATGGGATTTTCTAGATATAGGATCACGTCATCTGAAAACAGGGATAGTTTGTCTTCCTCTCTTCCTATTTGGATATCCTTTATTTCTTTCTCTTGTCTGATTTTCCTGTTTAGGACTTCCAATTCTATTTTGAATAGAAGTGGTGAAAGAGAGCATCATTGTTTTCAAGAGGAGTGCTTCCAGCTTTTGCCCGTTAAGTATGATGTTGGCTGTGGGTTTGTCATAGATGGCTCTTATTATTTTGAGGTATGTTCCTTCAATACCTAGTTTATTGAGTTTTTTTTTTTTTTTTTTTAACACGAAGGGGTGTTGAATTTTATTGAAAGGCTTTTCTGGATCTATTGAGGTGAAAATGTGGTTTCTGTCTTTAGTTATGTGTATGTGATGAATCACATTTATTGAGTTGGGTATGTTGAACCAACCTTGCATCCTAGGGATAAAGCTGAGTTGGTTTTGGTGCATCAGCTTTATTATGTGCTGCTGAATTTGGTTCACCAATATTTTGTGGAGGATTTTTGCATCAATACTCATTGAGAACACATGTTCATTTAATGTCATAAATTTCCCTCTAAGGACTGTTTTAGTGGAATCCTATAAATTTTGATAAATTATGTTTTCTTATCATTTAAATGAAAATGTTTTTCCATTTTTTTTTGATTTCTTGTTAAACCTCTGGATTATCTAGCAATAATTTACAAATATTTAGGGATTTTCTAGATGTCTTTTGTTACTTATCTCTAATTTAATTCCAGTGTGGTTTGAGAATGCACTCTAAATTCATTATTTCTTTTGAATTCATTGAGACTTGTTTTATGATCCAGCACATGATCTATTTTAGTCAGTGTTCCATGTGTTCCCGAAAAGCAAGTATATTCTGATGTTACTGGACATGGTAAATGCCAGTTAGGTCAAGTCAGTTAACAGTGTTGTTCAGCAAATGAAACATTCCAATTTAAACTCAGAGCATAGGGATGATGACATGTTCGTTGTTTACCCAGGAGAATTGCTATATGTTGACTTTGAAGCAGTTTTCACAGTGGTTGAGGGGGTTTCAGGTCTCTAATGCATCACCCCTCAGTTGCCAGGAAACTATCTCCACTTAGCGCCCCACTGCTTAACAATCCCTATGCCTGGTCAGTAGATGAAGTTCAAGTCCCCTTAGCTCACCTCCAGGTTGCTATGTGACCAACTTACCTGGATATCTTTAGCCCTCATCATCCCCACCCACCTCCCCTGCACAGAGACCACTGTCCTGATCTTTTAAATGACTCATAGGTCTCTACATGCCTGTGTTTCTGTCTCCTCTAGGTCTTTGCATAGGCTTTTGTCTTCCTGGACGGACTTTCTCATAAGAGTACACCTCATCTTTCAAAAGCCTGCTTAGTAGAGCCTTCTATGATGCTCCCTATAAAGAATGAATCTTTTCACTCTTTCCCGGGAGTACTTTGTAAATATCCCATTGCAGAACTTCAGCAGATAAGCCAAGGGAATCTCTACTATGTGCAGGGCACTGTGCCAGGGGCTAGGACTCACAGGTGAGTAATATTTGGTTTCTGCTCTCAAGAAGTTTGTGGCCTGGTCTTCTTACTATGCCATAATGGAATTTTTAGCATATATGGCTAACTCTTGCTAAATTGCTTCCTGCTACACCTAATGGGGACAGACCTCTGCCTTCTAATATTTTTCTTCTGAGCACCTAGCATCAGACATGACACATAATAGGGGCTTACACACAAGACCAATCAAGTTATGCTAAGAATAAGACCTTCACTCTTAAGTCTTGTTACCATCAGTGGTGGATCTGGTGACTAAATTTATACCCTCACAAATTAGAACTAGTTCCTCTACATTCTGGAATTATACTTAGAGTCATATGCTTATAGGAACTTCTTTCAGAGATCAGTTAATTAATCCAATATTTCTAAAAATGTGCTTATGTTAGACTGATGGAATACAAAATAACTTTTGGTAGAAGATGGATTAATTTTTTAATATTTATTTTGAATGTACTTTAGAAAAATATACATGGCATACTTATGATTTCACAGACATTTTTTAACAAGTGTGTAAGCATAAAGACAAACATTAGATAATTATGTTTTTAAAAATAGAATGGGTAATAGGAAGGAATGGTAGAAATCATGAAGGCAGTACATGAATGAGAACAGTTTACTTATTTTATAGATGCCCACTAAGGCAAGAAAGAGTTTTACTCAGGGTCCCAGAGCTTGAGAGTGGCCAAGCAGGAATTAAGTCTCTGACCACATCACCCTGGTTTCCAGTTGGAGAACTTTCTGGGACACGGTCCTAGCTCTGGGTGGCTGCAGAGAGGACAGACTGGAGCATAGGAATTTGGGTGTAGGCACCAGGTGTCCCATTTGGAGCTGTGGAAGAGTGTGGGAAAGAAAGAGGAAACCAAAGGGAACAGAGAGGACTGGGGTGTGATAATAAGCCTTCAGTTTCAGCTGGACAGCTAACACCGGTGGGTGGCCTCTCCCCTGGTTAACGCTCCTCTCTGCGGGGCTGGGGTAGAAGCTTTGCTTCAAGAGAGGCTGCTGCCCTTACCTGCATATTAATGTCAGTAGACCCCAGTACCAGAAAAGGGCCAAATGAAGGATTTTTTTTTTCATTCATATCCAGACAGTGTCTCTTTTTAATTTTGTTACATGATGTAGTACTCTTTGGTGTCTTTGGAATAGAGGTATGTTTTCATCCTGCTGGGGAAACTTTTCTTTGGGGACTGGATTGGAAGGGATACAAGAAAAGAATCCCACTGTCCTTCTGTGTGCTGCACCCCATCCCACCCCTGCCAAAGACTGCAGTGAAGAGCAAACTTGGCCCTACCCAGAACTAGTTTTTGAGAGGCATCTGACCTCATCTGTGGGGATCTGTGAGCTATCTTTGTGCTGGAGTTGGCTAGCTCTTCTTGGAGTGAATGTTGTTTTTGGGTTCCTTGATTTCCTTGGAAGGGTCTCTTCTTGAAGTTAGATCTTTTAAGCCAAGATTTAATGCCAAAAAACCTGCCCTCCAGGCTCTCACTGGAGAGCACTGCAATTTTCATTTGTTCAATAAATCTGTATTAAGTACTTGTACATCAGGTGCTATACTGGGCCCTAGGGATATGATGGAGAAAAAGCAGGTAAGATCCTTATCCTCTTCCATTCTGGTGGGGAGACACCAATACATGGATAAATGCATAAATAGTGTGCAGATTGTCATTGGCCATGACAGGTGAGCTGGAGAGACCTGTTTTAGAGGGGTTGCCAGACTCTTTGGAGGAAGTGATAGTGAATTGTGACCTGCAGAGTAAGGCGGCAGCGACCACATGAAAAGATCAGGATGGAACCCTCTCAGAGAGTGAGCAAGTACAAGGGGTGGGAGGTGGGGAAGAGTTTGGCACCTTTTCCAAAGGCCAGTGTGGCTGGAGTGTGGTGGGAAGAAGACCCTGGAGAGGTGAGCAGGAATTAGACTGTGCTGATCCCTGCAGGCCATGGTAGGGAGACTGGACTTTTGTGAAAAGAGCAGCAGGAAGCCTCCAAAAAAAATCAACACCAGTGCTTATGGAGGAGGAAGTGGGCAATGCAGCTCCACGGGGGCTGACTTAATCCCAAACACCAGGAAGACGGACGTGAGGCTGTGTCATCTTGTCCTCTCTGTCCTGCTGGATTTTGAGTAATATTTGCATCTTTTATAGAGAAACTCTCCAATATTAGCCTTATAGACCTCATTCTATATAATGAATCATGTTGAAGATTTAAAGCTTTGAAATAAGTCCAATGAGAAATTTCCTTTACAGTCCAATACTAGGAAAAATTATTCCATCTTCTGAAAAACAGTATGTGTTTTTACTTCTCTTTGACATAAAAACACTACAGAACTGCCTTTAGTTTCCTTTCTCCTTTGGTTGCCTGGATGCTAGGGTAAAATCCACAACCCCTGTCCCCCAAACAACTGTAATATAGCCTTCATGATCTGCATATTTGGATTTTCCTATTTTAGTCTTGACTTCCATTTGGAAAAAAAAAAAATTCTTCCAGTCCTGATTTTTTTTTTTTTTTCAAACCCCTTCTGTATTGAATCAGGCATACATTTCTTTTCTTCTTCTTTCTTTCTTCTTCTTCTTCTTTTTTTTTTTTTTAAAGCTCACTTTCCCAAATGGTCCTATTAATGAATCATGCCATCCTGCTGTGGCCCAGGCCAGAATCCTTTCCATTCTCTGGCTTCCTAAATTCCCACTTTGAGGGCCAAGGAAGTCCCATGTCCTCCACGAGCCCTTCCGAATTGCTACTGCCCTCCAAACTCCTGCAGCTCCTCTGGTGAGCACCATTCTGCTTAGTCCTGGGCCAAGCCCTGACTTGCATTTTTCTTAAATGGTTTCCTGTATGTTAGTCTTCTCTCTCTAATTAGATTATATTTTTAAAGTCAGGGACCAGAATGTAATAAAACTTCCATTTACTGAGTGCCTATTCAGTGCTAGTCTTTATAAAAATTTGCTTCCTAATGCTCTCAATCTATGAGGGAGGGATTGTTTCTATTTATAGACAAGAAAACTGAAATTTGGAAGTTGACTGTAAATGTGACCAGAATACAAATGGGTAGAGCCGGAAGTCACACCCTGCCTGGCTCCAAAGCCCATATCCCTGGGGCCACAGGATTCTTTACATTTCTGAACTTACTGTGGGCTCCCAACAAAAGCTGCCTCTCATGTCACCATGGGGCCATCTCCTACCTTCTTTCTGTGGCTTGAGGTTCTTCCAACAGACAGTAGATTTTCATTTAGGGTAAGAAATTATATTCTAATGCAAATAACCCTACAAAAAGTCACATTCAACACTTCAACACAGAGTTTTCAGGGACCTAATGGGGACTGGGTCCCATCTCAGATGTTTGGAAGGACACGGAGGTGAATACACGGTCTCTGTCCTCAAGGAGCCCACGGTCAAGGGCTCAGGGTAGGTTCTTTCCTGAGCATTTGCTTTAAGGGCAGTGAGAGGGTGCTGCCCTTGTTAAAGTGACAGAGAGACAGGGGCAGGCAGAGAGGCCACTGGTCAAGTCCTGGGTTATTCTTTAGTTTATTCATTCAAGACATATTTACTGAGTAAGTGCCTGATGTCATCCAGGTTGTTCCTGGCACTCGGGAGATGGTGGGGTACAGTACATTTCCACATCCTCTTGGAGCTGATGGCCTGGAATGGATAGAAAGATCAGGAACAAAACAATTAAACAGACCATATTCTACATGAGGGGTTGATATGTAGTGGAGGAAAATAAAGAGGGAAAGGTCATATATATGTGCATGAATGTGTAAGTGTGTAGGGGGATGGGGAGCAGCAATTTTCAGTTCAGGAAGGCCTCACTAAGATGGCATTTGAGTAAAGAACTGAAGGAGGTGAGAAAGCAAGCCACAGGGATCTCTGGAGGAAAAGCATTCCAGGCAGAGGGGAGTGATGGTAGGACAGGCCTGTGGCAAGATTGTGGCTGGCATGTTGGAGGAACAGGTAGGCAAGTGTGCCTGGACTGGAGGACATAAAGACAGAACAGTGGGAGATGAGGGCAGGGATGAGGGCCGGATGGCTCCATGCCTGGTAGTCCCTTTGAGGAGTTTGGTTTTCACTCAGAGAGTGATTGAGAGTCACTGGAGGCTTTGAGTGGAGGAGGAACATGATATAACTGACTCACTATGGCCGCTGGGTTAAGAATGGACGTAAGTGGTTCTATGCAATGAATTATGTCCCCTCAAAAGTCATGTGTTGAAGCCCTAACCTCCAATGTGATAGTTATTGGAAATGGGGCCTTTGGGAGGGAATTAGATTTAGAGGAAATAATGGAGATGGGGTGCCAATGATGGGATTAGTGTCCTTATAAACAAGGGAAGAAAACCAGAGCTCTCTGCCTCAGCCCGGTGAGACAGACAGAAGACGGCTGTCCACAGGCTAAGAAGAAAGCCCACACCAGGAACCGAGGCTGCTGGCACCTTGAGCTTTGACTTCCCAACCTCGAGAATAGTGAGAAACATATGTCTGTTGCTGAAGTCACCCATTTCATCGCATTTTGTTATGGCAGCCAGAGCTGACTAAGACAGTGGGGCAGAGCTGAAAGCACGGAAACCCACGAGGAGATAAATGATGGTGGAATAGAGTGTACCTGGGAGGTGGTGAGAAGTTTCATTCTGGATATATTGGAAGGGAGTGATATGGGTTGTAAAACAGCAGATGAAGGATGACTTTGAGGATTTGGGCTGATACCATGGAAGGATGGAGTTGCCATTAATGAGATGAAGATACCAGGATGAACACATCTGGGGAAAAGAACAGAGGCTTATTTGTGAGTATGTTAAGATTGGACACCTATTAGCTATTTCAAGCAGAGATGTTGAGCAGGTTGGGGGTATATTTATGCAGAGTTCAGAGGAGAGGCTCCAGATTGGAGACAGGAACCTGTGCTCGGATTCTAGCACCAGCATTTGGGAGATTCACATACTCTGAGCCTTATTTTCCTCATCTGTAAAATAAACATAATAGTACCCTTAACAGTAGAGAGAAAGAGAGAGGATAGAAAGGAAAGATGGCTGTGATGTTTAAAAAGGTTTTGCTTTGTACAAATGCAAAAGATTGTCATTATTTCCCCATCTGCCCACTTACCAGTGCAGGCAAGTGAGGTCAATTTAAGGCTCTTCTTTTCTTTTCTTTCTTCTTGCTGTCATACAGGCTAGAGTGCAGTGGCTCAATATTGGCTCACTGCAACCTCTGCCTCCTGGGTTCAGGTGATTCTTTTGCCTCAGCCTCTTGAATAGCTTGGATTAAAAGTGTATGCCACCACTCCTGGCTAATTTTTGTATTTTTAGTAGAGATAGGGTTTCACCATGTTGACTAGACTAGTCTCAAACTCCTGGCCTCAAGTGATCCACCTGTGTTGGCATCCCAAAGTGCTGGGATCACAGGCATGAACCACCACGCACAGTCGAAGCTGTGCTTTTCAAAGTACACCCCAGGTTCTGCCTACATTAGAAATGTAGACTTTTAAAAATTTCTCCACAAGAAATGCAGATGCTTGGCCCATTTTGACCTACAGAATCAGAATTTCTGAAGATAGTATTCAGGAATTCATTTTTCTGCCTCTCCCTGGCTGATTTTCATGCACCCAAAAGCTTAAGAATTATAGGTATATGGAGAAAAACACTTCCACCAACATGAGGACATCTTAAATTATAAAAAGTTTAAGTTGCTTCAGAGTCTAAGGAAAACTTATTTAAGAAGTGAATATGCTTAGAGGATAATCAGTGTCTTCTACCATGCAAAGGCAACAGGCTAAGTTAGGAATGGGTGGAAGACTTGGGCACGCTGACCTCTGGGTGGGGGCATAGGAGTGGGTATTAGTCAGGCAAGGGTCAACCTGAGCAGATCAGGGGTGGTAGAACCTGTTAGTGGTACAAAGCATGACCATGGCCAAGTCAAGTAATGCAAATTAAATTTTTAAAAGTGAGCATAAAGCTAGAAACTGAATGGGCTGTTATTAGGATACAGCAAGAAAGCAAAGTCAGGAACAAAGCAAGAAAGTCCAAGAGGGGCCAGAAGGTGGACCTAGAAGGAAGGCAACTGGTGGTGCTTGCACTGACTTCCATTGACAAGATGCACACAAGTGGGGTGGGCTGGTTTCATGATTAGAATGAAAGCTCTCTGAGGGCCAAGTTCTCTCTGCAGTAGATTAGCCCAGGGTGATCATGCTAGAGGTGGAATCTGATCCATCTCATTCTTGTCCAGCCCCAGTGGCTAGGCCTTCTTGCAAGATCAGCCTTTCTTTGTTCTCCTCAGTTCCTGTCCTCTCCTTGCTGAGTACTCCTCACCACCAAGTAGGTGGCAATTGATCCATAATAGACATGTTTTTATTATAGTAATAGTACCACTTTCTGCAAAAAAGAGCAATGCAATTTTGTTAATGAAAGTCATGTGTTGAGACAGGGTTGGATGGGAACTTCTGGGTCTGGCTTGGCTCTGGCTCAAAACCTTCCGGGAAAACACAAACTTTCAGGGACACACCCAGAAAGCCCCATTTACCTCTGTCAGGCCCATCTGCTTTGCATTAGAAAAATAGTAACAGCCCTCTCCCAGTGCCCTTTCATAAATATAAAATGTGTAATAAAATAGTTATTAGAAGGTAATCAATGGTGCTTATGTTTTCTTTTGTGAGGACATTGATGGTGAATTCCCACTAATCCCATCAGCAGCTGGGTCTGCAGGGAATCTTTTCTGTGTGACTGGCCAAAGCCCACTGTGCTCTATGGCTCTTGGTAGGTCAGAGGACAGGACCCCTGACATTTCCCTCTTATTTCCAATTCTGTAGATCTTTATTCACATTGGTGAGGAGTGAGAAGATTGACTTCAGGGGTTCCCCAGGGGAAAACCATACCTACTTAATAGCTTTAAGATTGGGATGAAATGAACTAACATTGATAAAGGGTTTAAGCCCTAAATATGAATCGCATTGCCAGGGCATAGTTCCCCTTTCCTCACATCCCCATCTTGCCTTGTTTACATTGTTGGGATAGTTCAGGGCAACTGGAAGAATATTAAATAAATGAAGGGCACTTTTCAAGAAAGTCCAAACCTTCCCTATTGAGGAAGCCCACATGACTTTCCCTTTCTCTCTCAAAGCACTAATTGAAGGTTCCTCACAATTCAAAACTTGATCAAATAAGATAACCTATGAAGGCTTGTAGAGCTTGATCCATGGTATGTGCTCAGTATGTGTTACTTTAAAAGGCTTTATTAGATTTTGTTTTTTGATTTATTAATTTAAAAAATAATGATATTTGTCTTTATCACCAGATTGCAAAATCTTTGGAAATAAAAAACTGTGTATTTTTTTTTCACTTCTTTTTTTTTTTTTTTTTCCAGTATCCAGTGAGGTATTGGGTGCATAGTACAGATTAATACATGTTTCTTGATTGGTCAGTGATGGCAACAACCATATTTAATTGTTTATATATGTATATTTATTTTAAGTTCAGTAAACCTTTATTGACAGGCACTTTGCCAAGTACAGAAGAAACTTATATAATAATATGAGCTTTGAGAACTTACTCCATGCTAGAACTTTATGGGTATCAACCCTTTAATCCTCACAATAGTCTTACAAGTGTCTGACTCACAGACTAAGGAATGAAGATAATATGATTATGGCACCATGCTCTTCACCATTGCAACACAGCTGTTTGATGAGTACCTGAGGTCTGGTCTTGCCTCTCAAAAAGCTTCCCATCAAATGTGAGTCAGGGCTGGGAGTGGAAGAGATATGTAAGTAGACATATGCCAGTATCATGATGTTTAGTGGGATGGAAGGCTGAAGAGACTGGCAGGGACCATATTCTCAGGGCTTCAAATGCTCAGGGAAAAGTTGGGTCAGCTGGCCTGGAAATTCCATAGAATGAGTTCCACAACCTTTAGAGCTCTCTTCTTTGTTTGCTAATGATGGGCTTCATTTTTCCCTTGTGAAGTCAACTGGCAAAGTTGAGGGAGTTGTCTGGGTGTCATGTTGGAATCACAGACTCTCAGATCTATATTTCTTAGAAGCTGTGGTTGGGCTCCCATTCAGTGCACTCATCCTGGGAGAATGACACCTATCTTTGCTTATAAAATGGTTTGGCTGTGTCCCCACCCAAAATGTCATCTTCAATTGTAATCCCCATGTGTTGGGGGAGGGGCCTCATGGGAGGCGGTTAGATCGTGGGGGCAGTTCCCCCATACTGTTCTTGTGATAGTGAGTGAGTTCTCATGAGATCTGATAGTTTTACAAGGGGCTTTTCCACACTTTGCTCCACACTTCTTCCTGCCTCCATGTGAAGAAGGACATGTTTGCTTCCCCTTCTGCCATGAGTGTAAGTTTCCTGAAGCCTCCCCAGCCATGCTAAACTGTGAGTCAATTAAACCTCTATCCTTTATAAATTACCCAGTCTTGGGTACGTCTTTACTAGCAGTGTGAGAATGGACTAATACAGCTTACATGCTCTCAGTATTGAAGACCTCACTACTTCACCAGATGGCCTATTCCATCACTGGACAGCTCCAATCCTGAGCTAACATAATTTTCTTTCATCAATAACATGATGATGCTCTGCCTTTTCCCATATGTCAGCTCTTTCTGGGTTCCCTGAAGCAAGTCTTCCGCAAGACAACATTTACAGATCCTTTTATTGTTTCTCACAGGATGTGGTTTCTAGACTTCATTCATCCCTTTATTCATTCAACAAAAAAACACTGGGTTAGATTCTGGGAATGCAAAGATGGTTTAAACCTTGGCCTGCCATCAAATATTTTATAATAGTTAGAGGGAGAAAGACATCAAAACAATGACTCCCTGGGCAGTTTGATAGGATTGATACAATTGCTGCTCAAGCGAGGCCCTGCAGGAGCACAGAGGAGAAAGTTCTTCTCCTAGGAATGTTATCTTCTGGGCCTTTCTAATGAGAGTGCTCCTCCTGGCTCCTTACTTACAGTGCCTCCATTCTTCTCTTTACATCCTCTTGCCCCTAGATGTCATCACAAAAAACAATGGCTTCAAGGAGCCCATACATGCAAATCAACTCCAAAATCCCTCTCTCTGGTTCAAACACCTCTGCTGAACTCCAGATCTGGTTGTTTATCTGCCTTCTGGATCCCATCATTGGTGATCCTAGAGCCACTTCCAGCTCAACACATCACCAACAAAATTCACGTCCTTTCCCCCAAAACATTCTCAGAGAGGTTAAGGCAACTTGGACTGTCAAAATCCTCAGTTTTTCTGCCACTTGCCACAGACTTTGGGATAGGAAACGAGATGGGAGATACCCAGTCTTTCTCTCTTGTTTTGCGTATTTTCTCTGTGGTGCCCTCTTCAACCAAACTGCATTCAATATTTCAGTGCACCTATCTGGGAGCCTCTTGTGTCAGTAAGAAACCAAAGCTGGTGACGTCTCCTTCCCTGAGGCTTTGGACTTGAAGCCTCAGCTTCTGCATGTGAACCATGACAGCAGAAAGATATATTCTCTGGGCACAGAGGCCCTTTCAACCCTCACTAGATATGCAGTTCTGTTATTCTTTTATAATAGTTTTCCACCAGAGACTGAAACTGTTTTAGTCTCCCATGTATCCCCTGCTTTGGAGCAGCACTTGGCTTATACTTGATACTCAACATCTGCTTAGTGGTTGAACATATTCTGTCTCTATACCAGGCCATAATGTTTCTTTGAAAGTGCATATATTTAAAAGTGAGCCCTAGAATGCTGAGTTTGAGAGTCAGGCCAATTTTTGAGAATGCAATTCAATTCCCCATCCATTTATTGAGCAATTACAATGTCCCAGACACTGTGCTGTATCTCACATGTCCGTGTGAAGAGATCACCAAACAGGCTTTGTGTGAGCAACATGGCTGTTTATTTCACCTGGGTGCAGGTAGGCTGAGTTCGAAAAAGGAGTCAGCAAAGGGTGGTGGGATTATCCTTAGTTCGTATAGGTTTTGGGATAGGCGATGGAGTTAAGAGCAATGTTTTGGGGTCAGGGGGTGGATCTCACAAAGTACATTCTCAAGGGTGGGGAGAATCACAAAGAACCTTCTTAAGGGTGAGGGAGATTACAAAGTACATTGATCAGTTAGGGTGGGACAGAAACAAACCACCGTGGTGGGATGTCATCAGTTAAGGCTATTTTCACTTCTGTGGATCTTCAGTTGCTTCAGGCCATCTGGATGTATGCGTGTAGGTCACTGGGGATATGATGGCTTAGCTTGGGCTCAGAGGCCTGACATGCTGGATATGGGGGTTTCATCTAGGAATAAGACACAGCCAGGGGTTTCAGGCAGCTCATAGAGGATGAAGGTAGGAAGTGGCAGGAGAGGTGGGACAGTGCAACACAGTAGTTGTGTAGCAGTGTTATTGGTGCAAGGCATGAAGTGCTGACACAGGGGAGAGGAGGGGGCAACTAACTGTGGGTTTGAGGGGAGGTCAGTGGGCTGGCAGGGTTCAGCTGCACAGACCCCGAGTTCCTCAGTTGACTTTTGGAGCACTGAGGATGCCTTCTTCATCTCTCTTGGGTGGAGACGAAACTTCTTTTAGTTTCATCTTTCACCTTAAAGACAAGTAGAATCTTGAATTAGAATACCTGAGAGAGAAAGAGCTGTGAGAAACATTCAGTCTCCTGGATTTCCATCTTCCTTTTCGTAGCGGAAACTTCAACCTAAATCTTACCAGGACACCCATTTTGTAACATGGATCCAACCAGAGTCTCTCTGACAGCTTGAAATTCCTGATCTAGGCTGAGAATAACGACCCCTAAAGCCCCAGAGCACACGAGTGGCAACTTTGCAGTGGCCGCGGGTCTGAGTCCAGGGCCCTTGCCCTGGGCCCGGTTGTGGGCGGCTCAGGTTGAGAGCCTGTGGGACAGCCCGTCCCGCCTGAGATTAACCATCAGATGGGAAAAACAATTACATTTTGCACAGGCCAGATCTGCTCGTCCCATTCTCCCTCCCTGCAGGCGATGTCAAAACACGAGGGCAGGATCCTGCTTCTTCTCACGTTTTAAAAACATACAGTGGACTTGTGTTTACAATACTGCCAAGGGATATGACGCGGAACGGCAGAGTGCACCGCCCCCTTGAAGGAGCCACCCTCTCCTCGCCGGGGCTCTCTCCTTCCACCACCACAGCGCTCTCCTTTGGGCTCCAGTTCAGAGATTCTTGCCAGGGGATGTCGCTGAGCTTCAGGACTTAAACAATACTATACGTTGTGCAGACAAGCAGCACCAATAACGATCTGCCCCTTGGATCAGAGCCACGGCTGTCTGGTCACCCAGCCTGGGATTCTTCCGGTGGGGAAAGCAGGTTAGGCCTCAGAATTCCAGTTCCAGACCCCGTTTTGTGCTTCTGTGCGGCTTACACATGGGCTTTTTAGTTTTCTTGGGCTCGGCTTCCTCATTGGAGAAATGGCAGAGCTATGAAGCTTTGAGCTCATCCACTGGTTTTCATATTTGTGTGTGTTGCAGTGAGATTTCTTTTTGAAATGGAGTCATGCAGGCAAATTTAAAATATAAAATTGATGAAAGCCAAACTTTCTGGTGAAGGCAGGAGGAGAGGTCTGGGTTACCATCCCTTCTACTCTGGGGGCTCTTCACATTCTCTGTGGATTTATTGGGTCCTCAGAACATGGTTGAATAGATGAGCTTTCAGATCCTTCTGGCTCAAACATTCTGTGATCCCATATACATGCTATAAATGCTAAGTCACAGTTGTGATTGTAAAAATATGTGTGTGTGTGTGTGTGTGTGTGTGTGTGTGTGTGTGTGAGAGAGAGAGAGATTACAGATTACAATTGGGCATTTTATTTTGATCAAGACATTGTATTTTTAACTTACTTTTTTTAAATTATAAAGGTAAGGCATATTGATTCTTAGAAATCAGATTACTATAAAATAAAAATCACATGAAATCTTGCTCTTCTGAATTGAAATTATGTTGAAATGTGCCTCTGCCACTTACAGGACTTTCCAGGTTAAATGAGTGCAGCTTAAAAGACAAATGGATGAGTCCACTTGGCTTTGCTGTTTGGGAGATGATCATATTTTCCTTCATCTGTGCATTCCTTAACAGTAAACAAATCATGTCTGTGTACTGTGACCCAGTTGATTCTTAAAACCAAAGGGAAAAGAAAAGAGATAAAGGAAGTGTGTTTCAGAGAGAGAGAGCGAGAGAAACAGAGAGAGAGAGAGAGAGAGAGAGAGAGAATGCCAGAGATCACACAGTGAGGAAGGGAGGAGTCCAGATGAAACCCCTCAGGTGGCTTCCATCTGAGACAACGAATCCTTCCCTCACTGCTGCTTGGATTCCTTTTCTTTCTCTTCAATTTTCTTTTGTTTTGTTGCAATGCTGGGCAGGAGCTTTGTGTTTTCATCTTGACCTGGATTGCCACCTCTACCCCAAATTTATTCCTACACCAATTCCCTGTCCTCAGTTCTCCAGTTCACATCTCAGACTTTCAGAGTCCAGGAGTAGAGCAGCTTTGAAAGCAAATTCACTGTAGGATAAATGATGAATGTGGTCATTGGCACTCAACACCAGTACCACCCTTCTTATGTGTGCCATCCTGCACTACAGGGATATAAAGAATGACACTTCCCAGACTCCCTTGCAGCTAGAGTGTGAGCTATGTTTCAGTTAGTAGATACACTCGTTTGACATTTGGAAGGTGGAAGTGAAGCAGCAGCTCCATGTAATTGATGGCAAATCAAACACAAGTCAAGAAAGCTTTCTACTTCCCCTTTAAAGTTTATGAATGGACCCTTTGAGGTCAATTCCTTGAACAACCATCCTCTGCCATACACATGATCTCACTGACTTTCCTGAGTTTCAATTACTTGCCAAGCCATAAAGTGGAAGTAAGAAGAATACCTACTTCTAGGGACTTTGAATGTCAAATGAGATTATGCCAGGGAAGTAGTCACTTGTGGTTGACAGTATAGAAGCTGAGATATTTAGTTCCTTTTTCACTTCTTTGCTCCAGGCCTTGGCACACCTTACCCAGGGATCCAGTCCCTGCCTGAAGTAAACTTAAAGCCAATACTGGAACAGTGTTTCCCAAACTGTTCCACAGAAAACATGTTACCATCTCCTCAGATACTAGGGTTCCAAGCACACAGTTTGGGAAACATTATCCAAGAATATTATTCCCAGAAAGAACCTTAGAGATCTTTTAATTTACAATCCCTTATTATAGGGAGACTGAGGCCCCAGAAAGGAAAATGACCTTTGTAAGGTTACCTAGCACGCAACTTGTAGGAGCATCCTGGTCTTCTAATTTTTGAGTCAAAGGTCAGGTGCAGTGGCTCACTCCTATAATCCCAGCACTTTGGGAGGCTGAGGGAGGAGAATCACTTGAGGCCAGGAGTTTGAGACTAGCCTTTACAACAGAGTGAGACCTTGTCTCTAGAAAAAAAAAAAAAAATCAAATAATTAGCCAGGCATGGTAATGTGTACCTGTAGTCCCAACTACTCAGTAGGTTGAGGTTGGGAGGATCTCTTAAGCCCAGGAGGTTGAGGCTGCAGTGAGCTATGAACATGCCACTATCCTGTAGCCTGGGCAACAGAACAAGATCCTGTTTCAAAAAAAAAAAAAAAAGAAATTAAGGTCGAGAGCAAAAGTTACCAAATTTCTCTGAGCCTTAAATTTCCTATCTGTAAGATGGTTATAATAATGCCTGTTCTTCCTACCTCATGTGGGATAAGTGACAATAAAATGTTATTGTGAAAGTGCTTTAGAATATATAAATATACGGGGGGAGAGAGAAGAGCCATCCCCACACACACAAGCACATTTCAAAAGTCTTTATGCAAAAGTATGGCTTTGTTAATGATCTGCATTTCATTTAGATTCATTAATTAATTAACCACAGTTTTACTGAGCACCAGCCAGTTGCTATTTCAGTGCTGGCCATAAGTGGAGAACAAGAGAGACATGGTGGCCACCTTCCTGAGCTGATAATCTGAATAAGGTGGAGCTGGATGGCAGAGGAAGAGACAAAGAGGACAAATATTCAACAGATAAACAAGAGAATGTTGGAAAGTGCTGAGTGCTCTGAAGAAGTGAAGTAGGGTGTTGCAATCAAGAGAGATGTGGCGATTTCAGACCAGGTGGTCAGGACGGCCTCTCTGAGTGGGACCTTACATTGGTCTTAGAAGCAGATGGGAGGGTCTAGGAGCAGAGCAGTTCAGGCAGATGGAGGGCTGGAGCAGAGGCTCCAGGTGAGGCAGCAGTGGTGTCAGTTGAGATCCTATAGGGAAAAGAACCCCACATCGCCAAAGGCCATGTAGCCCAGGGCAAGTGGCGCGGAGAAAAGGAAATAGGTAGCAGCTTGGAGATCTAAGTTCTAATCCTAGCTTTGCCACAAAGTAGCTGGGTTGCCTTGAACATGCCATAATATAGCCCTGGCCTCAGTTTCCTTGTCTGTCAAATGGGAATACAAATCCTGTCCTTTCCCAGAGGTATGCTATGAGGGGGCATGGAGTAGGCGTGACCTGCCTGAAACACCCAGCTCCCATGTGTAGTGATAAAAGCCAATCTGTCTCAGTCCCCTCCAGGAGTCTGTGCTGGAGGGATGAGGGGCCTCCGAGGCCATCCACCGACATGCACAATGCAAGCCCTGTGCTGGCCCCATGGACAACAGGCGCATGAGAGAGGGTCTGCTTTTTCTTTTCATGGACTTGAGACTTCAAGCCTTTGGACTGAGTGCCAACAATAATTCATCAGGAACGCTTTACAACTCAGCATTACAAAACCTGTTAGGAGACAGATCGCCCACAGGACAGCCTTTGAGAAGGAAATGTGTTCAGGGCTGGTGACCTCAAGATGATTAATGATTTTTAACAGAGTGAACTCTGTCCTCCCCCTCCCATGTACTGTGTTCGCACTCCTTGCCTCCTCTGACTTGTTTGCAGGAGAAAGGGGAGGGGGAGAGGGAGGAGGGGAGGGGAAGGAATGGGTGGGAGCAGGGGATGCTTGAAGGCAAAGCCCACCAATCATAAGGAAAATGCAGGAACAAGAGCACTCTGTCAGAAATGCAGAAATGTCTTATTGTTACTGTTTTACTTTTTAAAAATTTATTTATTTTTTGCAAACACAGCAATGGAGGCTTTATATCTTGAGATCTGTGTAATGTGTCACAACTCCAGTAAGCTTTTTTTGTGTTAGGCTTTTTGCACAGTGCCTTGTGCTTTCAGCCATTGTTATTATTATTATCACCTCTCCATCCCCACGGACACAAACCTTGAAGTTATTGAATATGGGATGTGTTGGAAAAGGTAATCATGATTTTACTTTTTGATTTTTAAAGTCATGGTAACTTGATTTTTATGTTATTAGATTTAAAAAATTACAACAGTGATATATGCAGTTTTAACAAACCAAAAATACAGAATTATTGGAAGAAAATTTCTAATCTTTCCCTATACCCTTGTTTAGTCCCAAACCCCTGAGATCATCAATATCAAATCAGGGCAATCCTTTGTAGTACTGTGTACATATTAATCCAGAGTGATGTCCTCATACATGATCCTATAGAACATGGATGTTCAAACCAAGAATAATGGCAGGCCTATACAATTTTGAGGGAAAAGCAAATTTATGATGATAAGAAGATGATAGCTAATATTTATTGACTATTTATATTAAAGATACTCTTACATTAACAGTATTCTTTAGAGTACCTTTATATTACAGGTACTCTGTTCTAGTGCATTACATGTGTTATTTAGATAATAATTACTGTTTATTGGTTACTTACATTAAAGGTACTCTGTTCTAGTGCATTACATGTGTTACTTAATCCTCATAATAGCTATTGAAGGTATTTAGAAATATTCTTCCCACTTCACAGATGAAGAAACTGAGCTATGCAGACAGCTTGGAAGTTGGAGAACCAGGACTGGAGTTCAGGAGGTCTCACTCTCAGCCCTGTGCTCTGCTGGACGAGCTTTTTTTAGTTGTAAGTCTTTCTCATATAATCTTTCCTAAAACTCTGTTTACCTCCCTGAATGTCTGCTTCCAAGTCTTTACAGACAGCAAAATAAATGAGAGGGTAGCAAGTGACTGATTAAGGGTGAAGGTTCCACTCCCCCATACCCTCTGTGATGGCTGCTTCTTCTGTGGGTCCTCATTCTGGGTGAGACTCAGTTTCATGAACACGTATATTTTTCTCCTCCTAGAACTGTTTGTAAAGTCTCATTAACTGTAATACCACTTCTTGATATTTTGCCTGACTTTCAGGTACTTCAGCAACATCCAAATAAGTTTGAGAACCACTCAACTTGACCCTGAGATTTTGTATGAGGTGTGTCAAACTCACTCGTCAGCATGCATCTTGTGATTGTGTTATAAAAGCGGCCACAAGGTCAATATACAGCAACATTTTTAAGAGCACATTATTTTTTTTAACCATTTATATTTTCAGTTTTGTAAAAAATTTTTTATTTTTTCCTTCCAACTTTTATTTTAGGTTCAGGGGGTACATGTGCAGGTTTGTTACATGGGTAAATTACGTATCATGGGGGTCTGGTGTACAGACTACTTCATCATACAGGTACCTGAGCATAGTACCCTATAGGTAGCTTTTTGATCCTCACCCGCCTTTTACTCTTCACTCTCAAAGAGGCTCCAGCTCACGACTGTAATCCCAGCACTTTGGGAGGCCAAGGCGGGTGGATCACGAGGTCAGGAGATCAAGACCATTCTGGCTAACACAGTGAAACCCCGTCTCTACTAAAAATTTAAAAAAATTAGCCAGCCATGGCGGCAGGCGCGTGTAGTTCCAGGTACTCGGGAGACTGAGGCGGGAGAATGGCGTGAACCCAGGAGGCGGAGCTTGCAGTGAGCCAAGATCGTTCCACTGCACTCCAGCCTGGGCGACAGAGAGAGACTCCAACTCAAAAAAAAAAAAAAAAAAAAAAAGAGGCTCCAATGTCTATTGTTCCTTTCTTTGTATCCATGGTACTCAATATTTAGCTCCCATTTATAAATGAGCGTGTGGTATTTGGTTTTCTGTTCCCATGTTAATTTTAGGATAATCCTGCTGCATCCATGTTGCTGCAAAGGACATGATTTTGTTCTTTTTTATGGCTGCATGGTATTTCATGGTGTATATGTACCACAGTTTCTTTATCCAGTCCACGGTTGATGGGCATCTAGATTGATTTCATGTCTTTGCTATTGTGAATAGAAGAGCACATGATTTTGAGTTAGGATCTTGTTAAAATTATACCTCTTCCATGTAGTAATTATGTGACATTGGGACTCAGTTTCCTCACCTGTAAATTGGAAATAATTGCACCATTTATTTTATAGGGTTGGAATCAGGATTATTGGAAAAAATATCTGTGAGTAAAACACTTAACACAGGGTGTGGCATGTAGCAAGGACTTAATGCACAGTAGCTGCTGCCAATGAAATCAATAATTTATGATACCTGCTCACATTTTTCCCCTCATCTTCACTAATGCAGTTGGAAGAACCATCATCTGAAACTCATTGATAGTTTCACTTTAGACTGAGTTGATATTACATGACCTTTTACAAGTTTTACAGACCTCGATGCAACTTGGCAGACATTATGGAAAAGGAAAACTGGGCAACTTGTAAAGCACATGATTTGTATACTTTTTAATTGGGGAACCAGAAGCTAGGAGAGAGACATGGAGATGCTTTCTGACAGCCATCAGAAGGAGCCACTCAGACGACAACTTGACAGGTTACTCTCACATTGGCCAGATCCTGTGAAATGGATCAGTTGAGGTGGGAGCCTTAGTTTAGTTGTTGGATGAGATGTGTTTGTTCTAAAATAAAATTACTAGGCTGGGCCACCCTTTGGAGGATACAAAAGTTCAACCTAAGTCTTAAACATGCACGTTCAGTCTCTGCAGAATAAAGGGCTGTGGGTGAATGAGAGTTGGAACTCAGTTTTCATGGTTTTCGGGGAGACCTATCCAGGTTACTCTGGTAATGGGAGGTTTATTTTAAGGAACTCACAGTGGACAGACTTTCACAGGAATGCTAGTTTAGCCAAATAAGCAAGATGTTCTTGATCGCACAGTCCTATCAGTAAAAATATTGAGACTGCATGCTAATACACATCTGTGTGTGTGTATGTGTACACTTAATTATAAATTATGTACTATTATAATGTACAAATGTAGCTATTATCATTAATTAATATCTCAAAGCACATTATCCATGAGTGAGGTCCATCATTAATGATAGAGGGTCTAACTGTATGTTTCAAATAGTCTTTGTATCAGTTTTTTGGGGGGGCTGTCATAACAAAGTATCACAAATTGAATGGCTTAACCAACAGAAATTTATGAAGAAAGGCAGACCCTGCTGGTGGGCTGGAAAGGGATGAGTTGTAGCTGTTTGCCACAGGTATGATTGCAACTGAGGTGATGGGAGCAAAAGCAGGCACCAGAGTTATCTCTTGGAGAGGTCTATCTTTAGTGCATCTTTTTCCTTCATTCCTACCTCTGCTGCTTTGGTAATGCATTCATCTTGTATCTCTTGGAGAGGTCCATCTTTAGTCCATCTTTTTCCTTCATTCCTACCTCTGCTGCTTTGGTAATGCATTCATCTTGTATCTCTTGGTCCCTTCCAGCTGGTGTCTCTATCTCTAGGATTCATGTCCCACTCAGCAGGTTGAGTGATTTTTTTTTTTCTAAAACAGAGTCCACCACACTAGTCGCTTCTCTTTTGGTGTCCAGTTGTCTGTAGGAGTGGGGCAGCCACAGAGATGACAATCATATGGGCTACTGCTCAGATATGCCAAGCTGGGGATTAGCTGTACTTTCCTGAGAGCTAAGAAAGAAAGCACATCAGAATGCAAGTGCAAACAATAACATTTTCTGAAGGATGGCCTCAAATATTCTCCCTTATAAAATAAAATAAAAGTAAGAGAAAAGCCAAGATGGCTGACTAGATGTAACCAGGAAGTACCCCCTCCCACCAAGAGACAAGACCATGGAAAAGAACAGTACACTCTGAGCAGATCTTTGGAAGGAAGGCATTGAGAGTAGATGGAGGGAGGACACAGACCCTGGGCTGAAGGAAGAGGAAGCTGGAAACTGCACAAAGTTGCTGAGTACCAGAACTTGTTCCTGGCCCCAAGTGGCTCCTGGGGAAGATGTGAATTAAGTAGGTATGGAGTGGCCCATTCTCACCACAGATCTCTGCAATTACAGCTGCAGAAGACTTCATAACCTCCACAGACATTTGAGTTGACAGGGAGAGCTTCTTGGAGAATAAGCAAGAACAGGACTCCAAGCCTGTGTGGAGCCCAGTGTTTGGAGTGGACATGGCTGCAGTGGAGCATAGCCAGGGATGCCCATTCCTCAAGGTTTGCCATGCTATTCTAGGTGGCTTTGGCCTTTGTTGACTGTCAGACATGGACAAAACAGGGCTATCTTGCCTGTGGGGTGAGACCAGTTTGATCTGAGCACCCTCTATCTGCTGGCCCCTCCCAGGGTCCCTGTGATTGACCACACCTGCATGCAGTACAGCCTCAGCTGCCCAACGGGGGTGCTTCCCAATGGCCATCTCTATAGCATCTTCACCAGCAAACTCTGCCTAACCATCAGAGAGCTTTGACAGAGACACCCCTGCTGGCATGTGCTCACCTGCAGCTTCCCCCACTCCTTTGCCAGTGTGCGTAGATCTTGCCACCACTATCCTGCCCCTGCCTTCACAAACATGAATGCAGAGACCCCACAGTGCTGTGGCCCTGCTGCTGTTGGTGTGTGCATCCAAGCATGGATCTTGCTGTCACTAACCCCAACAAAGCACTTTTGCTGGCACTTCCCATCAGAGTGTTGTTGCCAGTGAACTGGAAATAACTTGGCCCCTCCATGCTCAACAACAAGGGGCTAGAGAACAAAGCCTTGGGCCTGGTCCCAGTTCTCCAGAGTTAGAGCATGCAGTCCAGGAGTACTGAGCTGAGCCCTGGCCTCCTGAAATCATCCAGAAACAATGGCAGTTGACTGAACTTAAATTATACCACAGTCACACCCTCAAGGGCTTAAAAAATTATAAAAGGGAAAAGCCCCATCCAAAGGAAAGCAACTTCAAAGATTAAAGGAACATCAGCCCACACAGAGCAGAAAGAATCAGTGCAAGAACTCTGGCAACTCAAAAGGCCTGAGTGCCTTCTTTTCTCCAAATGAGTATACTAGCTCCCCAGCAATGGTTCTTAAACAGACTGAAATGGCTGGAATGACAGAGGTATAATTCAGAATTTGGATGACAATGAAGATCACTGAGATTCAGGAGAAAGTTGATATCCAATCCAAGGAATCTAAGGATTCCAGTAAAATTATAGAAGAGGTGAAAGATGAAGTAGCATTTTAAGAAAAAACCAAACTGATCTGATAGAGTTGAATTACTCACTGTAAGAATTTCATACTCTAACCGTAAGTATTAATAGCAGAATAGACCAAGCTCAAGAAATAATCTCAGAACTCAAAGACCAGTTCTGCAAATTAACTCAGTCAGAAAAAAAGGAAAAAAAAAAGAATGAACAAAACATCAAAGAAATATGAGATTACATTAAGAGACCAAACCTATGACTCACTGGTGTCCCTGAAAGAGAGGGAGAGAGGGCAAGCAACTTGGAAAACATATTTGAGGATATTGCTCATAAAAATTTCCCCAACCTCACTAGAGAGGTCAACATTCTAATTCAGGAAATTCAGAGAAACCCTGCAAGGTACTAGACAAGATGACATCCCCAAGACACTTAGTCATCAGATTCTTCAAGGTCCATGCAACAGAAAAACTACTGAAGGCTGCTAGAAAGGCGTATATTCAGCATTCTTAAAGAAAAGACTCTAACCAAGAGTTTCACATCCAGCCAAGAACACTACATAAGAAACCTGAGTGTCTTTCTCCTTAGCTTCATAAGCTAAGGAGAAATAAAATCCTTTACAGACAATCAAATACTAAGGGAATTCGTTGCCACCAGACCTTTCTTACAAGAGATCCTTGAGGGAGTTCTAAACATGGAAATGAAAGACTATTGCCAGCCACAACAGAAACACACTTAAGTACATAGACCATTGACACTATAAAGCTACTACACAGTGAAGTCTATGTAACAACCAGCTAACATGATGACAGGATCAAATTCACACATGTAAATATTAACCTTTAACAAACATTGGCTACCCTGCCTGCCCCCACACTTAAAAGACAGAAAAACTGGCAAATTGGATAAAGAAGCAAGACCTAACTGTATGCTGTCTTCAAGAGACCCATTTTACATGGGTGATGACACTCGTAGACTCAAAATAAAGGTATGAAGAAAAATCTATCAAGCAAACAGAAAACAGAAAAAAGCAGGAGTTGCTATTCTTATTTCAGACAAAACAGATTTTAAACCAAAAGTAATAAAAAAAGGACAATGAATAGCATTACATAAAGATAAAGGGTCCAATTCAACAAGAAAACTTAGCTATTCTAAGTATATATGCACCCAACATTTGAGCACTCAGATTACTCAGATTAATAAAACAAGTTTTTTGGGACCCATGAAGAGACTTAGATAACCATACAATAATAGTGGGAGATATCCACACCACACAGACATTATTAGACAGATCACTGAGGCAGAAAACTAATAAAGACATTATAGACCTAAGCTCAACACTTGACCAAATGGACCTAGGAGATATCTATAGAACTTTCCATCCAACAACAACAACAAAATAATACATTCTTCTCATTTATACATGGCATATACTCTAAAATCAATCACACATTTGGCCATAAAACAGTTCTCAACAAATTCATACCAACCACAATATCAGACCACAGTGCAGTAAAAATAGAACTCAATACTAAGAAGATCTCTCAAAACTATACAATTACATGGAAATTAAACAATCTGTTCCTAAATGACTTTTAGGTAAATAATAAAATTAAGGCAGAAATCTAGAAATTCTTTCAAACTAATGAGGAAAAAAAAAAAGTAAACATTGCCAGAATCTCAGGGACACAGCTAAAGTAGTGTGAAGAGGAAAGTTTCTAGTGGTAAATATTAACATCAAAATCTCAAATTAATAATCTAACATACTATCTAGAGGAATTAGAGAAACAAGAGTAAAACAACCCCAAAGCAAGCAGAAGACAAGAAATAACCAAAACCAGAGCTGAATTGAATGAAATTGAGGTGTGATAAGTCACACAAAAGATCAGCCTGGTGTGGTGGCTTATACCTGTAATCCCAGCACTTTGGGAGGCTGAGGTGGGCAGATCATGAGGTCAGGAGATCGAGACCATACTGGCTAACATGGTGAAACCCTGTCTCTACTAAAAATACAAAAACTTAGCCGGGCATGGTGGCAGGCACCTGTAGTCCCAGCTACTCGGGAGGCTGAGGCAGGAGAATGGTGTGAACCCAGGAGACAGAGCTTGCAGTGAGCTGAGATCGTGCCATGGCACTCCAGGCTGGGAGACAGAGTGAGACTCCATCTCAAAAAACAAAAACAAAAAAGCATACAAAAGATCAATGAAACCCAAAATTGGTTTTCTGAAGGAATAAATAAAATTGATAGACCACTAACTAGACTAATAAAGTAAAAAAGAGAGAAGATCCAAATAGTCACAATTAGAAATGACAAGGGAGACATTACCACTGATCCCACAGAAATACAAACCCCCCTCAGGGACTATTACGAACTAGAAAACCTAAAAGAAATGGCTAAACTCCTAGAAACATACAACCTCCTAAGATTGAACCAGGAAGAAATTGAAACATTGAATAGATCAATAATGAGTTCAAAAATTGAATCAGTAATAAAAAACCTATCAACCAGAAAAATTCCTGAACCAGATAGATTCACAGCCAAATTCTACCACATGTATAAGGAAGAGCTGGTACCATTTCTATTGAAACTATTCCCAAAAGTTGAGGAGGAGGAAAGTCCTCCCTAACTCATTTTATGAGGTCACATCATTCTGATACCAAAACCTGGCAGAGACACAATGAAAAAAGAAAACCTCAGGCCAATATTCCAAATGAACGTAGATGAAAAACTTCAACAAATTACTAGCAAATCAAATCTAGCAGCACATCAAGAAGCTAATCCACCATGATTCAAGTCGGCTTTATTCCTAGGATGCAAGGTTGGTTCAACATACACAAATCAAAAAAATATAATTCATCACATAAACAGAACCAAAACAAAAAACCATATGATCATCTTAAAATATACAGAAAAGGTTTTTGATAAAATTCAATATCCTTTCATGTTAAAAACCTTCAACAAACTAGGCATTGAAGGAACATACCTCAAAGTAATAAGAAACATACATGAAAAACCTACAGCCAATATCATATAGAATGGGCAAAAGATGGAAACATTCCCCTTGAGTACAAGAACAAGACAAGAATGCCAACTCTCACTACTCATATTCAACACACTACTGGAAGTTCTAGTCAGAGCAATCAGGTAAGAGAAAGAAATAAAAGGCAGCCAAATAGGAAGAGAGAAAGTCAAACTACTTCTCTTCCCAGATGATATGATTCTATACCTAGAAAATCCCATTGTCTCTGCCCAAAGCCTCCTAGATCTGATACACAACTTCAGCAAAGTTTCAGAACACAAAATCCATGTACAAATATCAGTAGCATTTCCATACAACAATAATATCCAAGTTGAGAGCCAAATCAAGAATGCAGTCCCATTTATGATAGCTGCGAAAAGAATAAAATACCCAGGAATACAACTGACCAGGGAAGTGAAACATCTCTATAATAAGAATTACAAAACATTGCTCAAAGGAATCAGAGATGACACAAATAAATGAAAAAATATTCCATGCTCATGTATAGGAAGAGTCGATATTTTTTAAATGGCCATAGTTTCCAAAGGAATTTACAGATTCAGTGTTATTCCTTTTAAACTACTGATGATATCCTTCACAGAATTAGAAAAAAACTATTTAAAAATTCATATGGAATGAAAAAGGAGCCTGAATAGCCACGGCAATCCTAACCAAAAAGAACAAAGCTTAAAGCATCACATTACCCAACTTAAAACTATACTAAAAGGCAAAACAGCATGGTACAAAAACAGACACATAGGCCAGTGGAACAGGTTAGAGAACCCATAAATAAAATCACACACCTTCAGCTACTGATCTTTGACAAAGTTGACAATAATAAGCAATGGGGAAAGAACTCCCTATTCAATAAATGATGCCAGGGTAATTGGCTAGTTAAATGCAGAAGACTGAAACTAGATCCCTTCCTTTCACCATATACAAAAATTAATTAAGATTAATTACTTAAATGTAAAACCTAAAGCTAAAAACCCTAGAAAACTAGGAAATGCCGTTCTGGACATAGGCTTTAACAAATATTTCATGACAAAGACTCCCAAAGCAATTACAAAACGAAAATTGACAAGTGAGACCTAAAGAGCTTCTGTACAGCAAAATAAACTATCAACACTGTAAAGAAACAACTTAGAGAACAGAAGAAAATATTTGTAAACTATGTATCTGGCATAGGTCTAATATGCAGAATTTATAAGAAACTCAAACAAATTAATGAGTAAAAAACAAACAGCCTCATTAAGAAGCAGACATGGGACATCAGACATTTCTCAAAAGAAGACATACATGAGCCCAACAAACATATGAAAAAATATTTCAGCATTACTAATCACTGGGAAATGCAAATCGAAACCACAATGAGATGTCGTCTCACAACAGTCAGAATGGCTGTTATTAAAAAGACAAAAAATAACAGTGGCAAGGTTGTGAAGAAAAGGGAACACTCATTTTCCTCATATTGAGGCATAGGATCTGTGGAATCTTTCTCAGTTCAAGCATTCTGATTTATAACTGTTTTAAATTTAGTGAAATCTTTCTAATCTTAGATTCCACGGACTTAATGTTTCTTACCTCCCATCAATTCATCAGAGAGCTTTTAGGAAAAGATCTGTAGCAGGGATCCTAAGTTGTCAAAGAGAATGTTTTATAACATTAAATAATGATGATACATTAACTATGATATTTTACAGAATCAGGAAATATTTAGCTTATGTAAATGAGTGGAAACACAGACAAAGATTTTTGTAGAAGCCACTTGATAGTGTTATTTATCATCTGGAAAAACCAAAAGTCCCTTACAAGTCCAACTTTAAGGAATGGTTGGGTAAGTTTCTAATATATGAATTAACTAAAACTGAGCATCTGCTCAGTGCTGGCCGTGTCCTTGGTATGATTGCTTTTGGAATGTTTTATTTTGGAATTCATCTTCCATCAGTGGAGCAGCCCAAGCAGCCATGTGGAAATGACCAAGGGTATCATTTAGTACAGATACCCTTCCAGGGTCTCATGGTTTTGTGACAGCAACATCAAGTGAACAGAGACAAGTTTCCCAAGTGGGGAAGCATGCAATATTATGGGGCATCTTTCCCAGATTTCAAGGTGGGAGAGGCAAAACTTGTGGGATCAGGGAAGATTTCCAGAGGAAATGCAGGCACTTGTATTTTAGACAGAGAGAAGAGCTTCTGCAAAGGCCCCCTGGGAAAGGTGAACTTAGGCATTTTGGAAACAGAAAGATCCTCATGTGGCTGTAGTGCAGACTATGGTGTTTTGGAATCATAATGGATGGTGCTATAATGGTAACCATGATAAAATATTTTGATTTCTCCTGTGAGAAATGGGGAAGCAGTGAAAGTTTCTCATTTTTTCCCCTCCCATGAGGAAAGAAAACCATATTTGTGAAAAACTTTCAAGGATAAAAGAAAATAAATATGGTAGGATATTAAAACAACAAAGAGATTACATAATTCTGTATCTACTGTGATCTGTTTTATGTAAGGATAAAAAATACGCATGAGAAAAAGCCTGAGGAAAATAATGGCAAATGACAGCAGTGGTCTCCTCTGAGTGGTGGGAAAATGAGTCACTTTTCTTTCTATGCTTTTACTGTTTCTTACACTGTCTAACTTTTCTTTTTCTTTTTCTTTTTTTTTAGACATAGTTTTGCTCTTGTTGCCCAGGCTGGAGTGCAATGGTGTGATCTCAGCTCACTACAACCTCTGCCTCCCGGGTTCAAGTGATTCTCCTGCCTCAGCCTCCCAAGTAGTTGGGACTACAGGCGCCTACCGCCATGCCAGGCTAACTTTTGTATTTTTGGTAGAGACAGGGTTTCACCATGTTGGCCAGAATGGTCTCGAACTCCTCACCTCAAGTGATCTGTCTATCTTGGCCTCCCAAAGTGCTGGGATTATAGGCATAAGCCACCATGCCCAGCCTGTTATACTGTCTAAATTTTCTACTGTATGCACATATGATTTGGGGTGTCAGAAAAATATAGAAAAAATATCTTGAGGTTGATGAAAGATAAATGCTATCCACGCATTTGTGGAGCCTCTGGGTGGCCTGGTTTTGGACCCATCCTGAACTGACTTTCTCTTGGGGCTTTTCCCCCAGGCAGAGTGGGGGCTGAAATGTGCCTTCCCTCTGTGTCTTGACCAGGGCTCTGCTGTATGTCTGAACACAAGCCTCACTCCTGCCTAAAGAAAACGAGAAATTTAGACAGATCTGAGAGATCTAGTGAGGGATGGTTATGGAGTGTGGGGAATTCAGGGAGAGGTTGGCATGAATAGTTACACTGCTGGGGAGAGCTCAGTCTCTGTGGGCGCCACTGAATAAAGAAGAAAGAAAGAGAGGTGGGCCCTGACACAGAGTAATGGGCAGGAATGATCCAGAAACAAGATACGGACACAGAGAGGAACAGAGGAAGGAGAGGGACAAGGAGAGAAAGAGGCAGAACTAAATAGAGAGGTAACACATCAAGATGTGTGCGTTAAATGTGTGCTTTTTTTTTTTTTTTTTTTTTGGTATATAGACTCTACCTCCATAAAGCTAAAAAAAAGGATCATAGATGAGAATGTAACATGCAAAACTGTGAAACTTTTAACGAAAACACAGGAGAAAATTTTTATAACCTGGGGTTTGTGATTTGTTTTTAAATACAATACCAAAAGCAAAGTCAATGAAAGAAAAAAATAAGTTGAATGTTACAAAAAATAAAAACTTCTGCTCTAAAAGAGGTGGTGCTTGAGGGTGGGAGGGCAAGAAAGAAAGACAGTGAAAGGATAGAAACATGAGAGAGACAGAGATGAACAGAGGAGGGAGTTACAAGGCCGTGGAGAAAGAGAGGCAAAGATGGAAGCAAAAGAGGCAGCAAGACAGGTGCTGACTGGCAACAACAGGATTAGAAAGGCAAGAGCTTTGGACACAGAGACACTGTAACCAAGAGCAGAGGACGGAAGAGCTGGAGAGAAGGAGGGTAGATGCTCAGACCCAGAGATGATCTGGAGACACAGAGAGATGGAGATAGAGATAGGGCTGGCAAGAGAGGCAAGGATGGGATGATGTTGAGCAAAGAACGTTTTTGCAAGACACATTAGAGCAGTGGTCCTCAACCTTTTTGGCACCCAGGACCTGTTTCATGGAAGACGATTTATTCATGGATGGTGCAGGTGGGGATGGTTTTGGGATGAAACTGTTCCACCTCAAATTATCAGGCATTAGTTAGATTCTCACAAGGAGCATGCAACCTAGATCCCTCACATGCACAGTTCACAGTGGGGTTCATGCTTCTATGAGAATCTAATGCCTTCTGTGATCTGAGGAGAGGTGGAGCTCAGGCAGTAATGCAGTAATGCTTGCTCACCTGCTGCTCGCCTCCTGCTGTGTAGCTCAGTTCCTAACAGGCCACAGACCGGTACCAGTCCACAGCCCACGGGTTGGGGAACCCTGCATTAGAGGCCTTTGTTTTCTGTGTCTGCATGGTAGTTACGAGCAAGTATGTTTCAAAGACATGCAGACATGCAAAGGGCTTGTACTGAAACTCATTTCTTTCCTAGTGGCACCCTCAAAATGTTAGCAATATTATAATAAGATGAAGAAACTATTTGTATAGCCTTTTATGATTTATGCATCTCTTTAATTTCATCGTTTTACTCAATCTTTTAATTAGATTTTTAATGCTCATTTTACTTATGGAAACTGAGGCTCAGAGAGGCTAAGCACTTTGTCCAGGTGGCATAACTAGCAAAGAACTGAGCAGCAATGAAAACCCCAGCTGTCTGTTCTCCTGATTCAGGGCGTTGGTGGCTATTTCATCTTCCTGTCTATTGTCAAGACTTTAGTGAGCTGGGTGCATAGGGGCTTCTGAAGACAATTGAATGCATCAGTAGTCATTAAACACCAACTGTGTGCAAAGGTATTGGGGAGGTAGTAATTCAGTGCTAATCAAGATTTGATTTCTATCCTCAAAAAGCTTATGGGAAAACTAAATTAATGAAAATACACAAAAGTAACTCAGCTGTCCCTTGGGACTTCAGGTAGACTTAGTTTGAACATCCAGTCTTTTTGGTGGTGAGAATCCAGAGCGTTTTCTTGAAATTTCTGCAAATTCTTGATCATCTTTCTCATGGCCTCCTCTGTTTCTGTTCCTGCAGCTCTGGGTACCATCTGGGATTGGATCTGGGCCAGTTGGGAAACAGACCTTGGCTCCTTTGCCATTTTATTTATTAAAAAATATCTACTCGTATGGGTACATTTTGTGGGTTTAGTAAGAAATATTTGAGAGTAAAGGATAAGAATTCTGGTTTTTAGCACCCAGCTTTTCCCACCTTGTAGGCTTCCGACGTTAGGTTTGATGTTTTCTAAATCACCCACCCCAGACAGGTCTACACCCATTGTACATGGCTCCTCTAGTGTAAAAGGTTCAAGCTCACTTCACTTGAACCTCAACCTCACCTGGCTGGCCTAACCTTCCCCAGATCTCCTGATATTGAGGGAAATGCATTTTCCCATATTTCATTACACATGAAACAGTCAGAGACCCACCAAGGTATCAATGATGAGGTCACTGTGAGGCATAAGGAAATGAGGATGATGGGAGCCAGTGGGGCAGGAACACTGGAGGAGGTGGCGCCAGAGATGAGTTTCTCGAGAGCTCCGGAGGTCTCAGAAGGGAGGCAGAATGTGCTTCTTAGGATGTGCGGGCTGCTGGGACAATACCCAACCCATGCTCTTCTTTCTCTGTGTCATTAGATCCTGGCTGGAGGGTAAGAGCTGCAACTCTTACTCAGTCCTGGCCTAGAGATTTTTCTCTCCCTGAGCAGTTGGCTGGGAATGGTAGGAGGTGGCAAGGAAGCTTGCATTTGTCTATCTGGAGGGTCTGGGCTTTCTCTGGTTTTTTCTTTTTTTTTTTTGAGCCGAAGTCTCACTATGTCGCCCAGGCTGCAGTGCAACGGTGCAATCTCAGCTCACTGCAACCTCCGTCTCCCGGGTTCAAGCAATTCTCCTGCCTCAGCCTCCTGAGTAGCTGGGATTACAGGCACCTGCCATCACACCCATCTAATTTTTGTACTTTTAGTAGAGACTAGGTTTCTCCGGGTTGGCCAGGCTGGTCTCGAACTCTTGACCTCGGATGATCTACCCGCCTTGGCCTCCCAAAGTGCTGGGATTACAGGCGTGAGCCACCATGCCTGGCTGAGCTCTCTCTTACATATTTACTTTCACTTTCAGAACTAAGAAATCAGTCTCTCCCCAGACTAAGACAGAAAGGCAAATGTGTTCGTGTCACATCTGTTTCCAGCTGCCTTTCAGCATAGCTCATCCTTTTACACAGTCGATGGCTTGATATTTACCAAATGCAACAATGCATGCAGCCCTGAATGGAAAACACAACAGCCTGATTCCCTGTCTCCAGGGCCTCCTTCCTGGGAGGGTATGATCTCACTTGGGGACCCTTGAAGTTCTTGGGCATGTCTGTCTTCTGTGTGCAGCCAAGTGAGTTTTTTGTTAACATGTGTGAAAAATGTTCCTGAAATATGTCCGGAGGCTTTCCACTGACTTCTGCTAACACAGGTGTTATGTCTTCTGGCCCGAGTCAAATCCACAAGTTTACATTTTAATTTTTCAGTCATTCATTTTGATATATGCTTAATATTCATCAGTCGTAAGTGAGTTTTAAAAATAGGACCCTTGAAAAGAGAGGGAGGAGAAAAACATACAGGCAAGAGTGCTGGGTTAGAGTCCAAAGACCTGGGCCCTGAGCTCCTCCCCAGCCTCATCCTACATGCAACAACTTGGGCACCTCGATTTTGCTGACCTCCATATCCACATCTGTGAACTGTGGATAACAATAATCTCCTCTTATTGCATTTACAGGCTAGTTGCTGATGTACTTGAAAGTGCTTTGAAAACTTTAATATATGAGACAAATGATACTTGTTAAGCACTCTGTGCCAGGAAATATGGGAAGCATGTTGCAGAAACTATTTAATTGAATTCCACAATAACTGTATGTGGTAGGTACTATTAGTTCTATACAGGTGAGGAAACTGAGACTTTGGGAGATTCAGAAAATTATCCAGGATCATACATTTTACTAAGAAAATATTAATATAACCCTTCTAATCCTTTAGCGCATCAGTGTTTATCTTTCCTCCCTTTTTTTCCTCTTGTTTTTCTTATTCTCTTCCTCTTTCTTCTCCTTTTTTCTTCTCATTCTTTTTTTCTTCCACCACCATCTACTTCATTTTCTTATTCCTCTGCTGCTGCTCTCCCTTTGTCTTCTTCCTCTGCTGCTGCCCTCCTTCCTTGTCTGTGTCCCTCTCCTCCCTCTACTCCTCCTTCTTTTTCTTCTTCCTCTGTTTTACTTCCTCCTCCCTCCTTTATAAAGTGTATAGGGGGTCGGGTGCAGTGGCTCACGCCTGTAATCCCAGCCCTTTGGGAGGCCGAGGCGGGCGGATCACAAGGTCAGGAGTTTGAGATCAGCCTGGTCAACATGGTGAAACCTTGTCTCTACTAAAAATACAAAAATTAGCCAGGTGTGGTGGTGAGCACCTGTAATCCGAGCCACTTGGGAGGCAGAGGCAGAGGCAGAGGCAGAAGAATTGCTTGACCCAGGAGGTGGAGGGTGCAGTGAGCTGAGATCATACCACTGCACTCCAGCCTGGGCAACAAGTGCAAGACTCTATCTAAAAAAAAAAAAAAAAATAAGGAGTGTATAGGGAAGTGTGATAATCTTTAGAGCTGTTTACCAAATGCTTCTCCTCATGGTAAATGTGTACTTCCTGATCCTTTTTGAAATCAGCTATGGCCATGACTTGCTTTAGCCAATACAATTTGAACAGAAGTGGCCTGTGTCCCTTCTGGGCAGAAATTTAAATATTCAGTGCAGATTTTGCACATTCCCTTTTCACGTTTGCAAGCATGGATCTAGGTGAAGCATCCCTCAACTTAGGTCGTTGAGTGATTAGGATGACAGAGCCCTCTTTCCATTTCCTCCCATATCTACCTGCACTGGAGGTGGGCATAAAGGCAAAATATTAATATGTTTGTACCTCAGAGATTTTGTGGCTGTTTGTTACTGCAGCATAACTGAGGCCATCCTGACTGATAGGAGAAGCAAAACTGCTTGGACAAGCAATAACTGGGAAAAGGATGGATTGTAATAGGAATAGTACTGGTTGGAGTGGGAGTCCCAGATTTGTCAACTTATGTGGTGAACTTGGGCATCTCAATTTATTATATTGGAAATCAAGGAGGGATAGATCCCTATTTCTCAGTCATGCTCTGGAGACAGAGCTCTTGAAGGTCCTATTATTTCTAGCAGAATTCAGGAGTTATTGTGTTAAATGATAAATAACTGTTTATGATATTCTGCTAAGTCTCATTCATCTAAAATGAAATAAAGACAGGAGACAAACATTAAATATGGTAGAAAAATGTTTTTTAGGAAAACTTAAATTCAGTAATTATTAATATACTTGTTTAATTCCCCCTAACTCAAACCACACTACCTACAGACTAGGAAGATTTTATGAATTTTTAGATTTCCTATTGGAACACCTTGCCTAGCACCAAGACAGAAGCATTTTGCGGGGCTGTGATTCAAGAATTTCCAGACTATATGAATGATTTCCTATTTCTTTTTGGCTATCATGCCCCAGAATTCTGAGTCTGTGGATCCCAAACCTTTCCTAACGTGTTTTTGGAGCTCTCTTTTAGCGAAAAATGCCACTTGTGACTAGTGAGGTGATAGATGACTAAAATAATTGACTTTGAAGACTTACAAAAAATGATAAACAATCCACTTAAGCCATCCCATTACTGGGTATATACCCAAAGGATTATAAATCATGCTGCTATAAAGACACATGCACACGGATGTTTATTGCAACACTATTCACAATAGCAAAGACTTGGAACCAACCTAAATATCCATCAATGACAGACTGGATTAAGAAAATGTGGCACATATACACCATGGAATACTATGCAGCCATAAAAAAGGATGAGTTCATGTCCTTTGTAGGGACATGGATGAAGCTGGAAACCATCATTCTCAGCAAACTATTGCAAGAACAGAAAATCAAACACCGCATGTTCTCACTCATAGGTGGGAATTGAACAATGAGATCACTTGGACACAGGAAGGGGAACATCACACACCAGGGCCTGTTGTGGGGTGGGGGAAGTGGGGAGGGATAGCATTAGGAGATATACCTAATGTAAATGACGAGTTAATGGGTGCAGCACACCAACATGGCATATGTATACACATGTAACAAACCTGCACGTTGTGCACATGTACCCTAGAACATAAAGTATAAAAACAAACAAACAAACAAAAAAAAACAGAAAGAAAGGCTAAGGTGCTTGTAGGCAGAGTGAGTGAGGAGGCAGGTGTAATGTGAACTGCAGAGGGAGCACTGGTAGTTCCAGGTCTCTCCATTTCTCCAGATTGGCCTACTTCTGTCTGTTACCTTGGGCACTGTCTCCTCTTATCTGATCTGTTTTCCTAATTTCCCCAACAGTATCCTTGCTGCCCAGGGTCAGGACAAGGGTGAGGCAAGGTAGGCAGCTGGGGCATTGCATTTAAATAAGTACTCATTCTAAGGTAGAGGGAACAGCACACGTAAAGACCCTAGGGCAGAAGTGGCCTTGCATGCTCAAGGAATGGAATAGAGGCCAGTGCATTTGGTGTGCTCTGGGAAAGACAGGAGATGGGAACAAAGTCCAGATTGTGCAGTGCCTTGGAGACCACAGTAAGGGCTTCAGATTTTACTCAAAGCACAGTGAAAAGATATTGAGGAAGCTTTTGCAGAGGAACGATATGGTTAGAATGGTTAGATAAATATTTTAAAAATATTATTCCATCAGCTATGTAGAACATAGTGTGGAAGGGGCATGAGTTGAACAAAGAAGACCAGTGAGAGGCCACAGTGATGTTCAAGGTGAGAGATGCTGGTAGTCTGAACTTGCGTGAAAGCAGGAAGTAGAGGACAAATGCAATATGTATTGTGATGAAATAAAAATACATATTGATTTCATTGTTCAGACATTGTTGATTATTTGACTGTGAGTATGTATGTGTGTATGGTGGGGAGGGTTTGGTGGAGGGAATGGAAAGAATCATGAACTCCTTGCCTAAGTCAGAAGACAAGGATGCCACAGACTAAGGAGAGGAGAACTGGGGCAAGGGAGGGGAAGAACAGGTTCAGACTTCAGGCAGTAAATCAACGAGACTCTTCTAGGCATTCTATGTTTGAGGTAATGATTAGGCATCTGAATGAAGCTGTCAGATAGATAACTAGAGTGTGAGGAAGAGGCAAGGGCTGGAAGTATAAATTTGGGAGTGAACCATGTACAGACAGATTACATTTAGGAGCAATTTCTGCTTCTGGCCAAGATGGAATAATAGGGACCAGATTTACCTTCACACATAAGAAAATAGAAAACTGTAGAGAATATAAGAAAATGTTTTTCACATACTAGACATTAGGCAATGCAGGGCAGTGATCCCTAAGAGTAGGGAGGCATGTGAGGTGAGCTATGATTTTCTCTGCTTACTCCCTGGAGAGAGTTTCCAGGATGTGATGCAGGGATGGGTGAGCTGAGCAGAGTCTGTGGTTTCCCTAGTTGAGATGACAGAGCTGGGAGCTCTGGAAGGCCAAGGCGAATGGATGCTTGCGTTGGAGAAGGGAGAACTGCACGGAGAGAATGTGCTGGTGATCTACAGTGGACCCAGCTGGCCTCAGGGCTGCCTCTGCTCCTGGCTGACCCAGACACCAGTTTGATATCTGCTACATAGCTTTCTTAGTCATCTTCTATGTGTGGCAGATTCCTGGTCAGCCCCAGGTTTCATGAGTTTGATGCTGGATCCCATCCCATCACACTCCATGGGCCTCTGCCCATCTCAGTTATGAAGTCTTGACTGCCCCTGCTGGCTTTTGACCCAGTGCTCTATAGACCTCCTTTCTCTTACCACTTATTGCTAGGTGCTTCTCTTCCACATGTGGCCTACAGGGTTGCATACCTTGTTAAAAAATATGATTATTTTTTCAAGTCTTTCACCTCCTTGGTTAGATGCATTCCTAGGTATTTTTTTTGTAACTACTGTAAATGAGATTGTGTTCTTAATTTGGTTCTCATCGTGAACACTGTTGGTGTATAGAAATTCTCCCAATTTTCGTATGTTGGTTTTTTATTCTGAAACTTTACTAAAGTCTTTTATCAGATCTAGGAGTCTTTTGGAGGAATCTTTAGTGTTTTCTAGGTATAATCATATGGTCTGTGAACAGAGATAATTTGAATTCCTCTTTTCCTCTTTGGATGCCTTTTATTTCCTTTTCTTGCCTAATTGTTCTGTCAGGGGCTTTCAATATTATGTTGAATGGGAGTGGTGAGAGTGGTCATTCTTTTCCTGTTCCAGTTTTTAGGGAAAATGCTTTTAGCTTCTGCCCATTTAGTATAATGTTGTCTGTGGGTTTGTCATAGATGGCTCTTATTAAGTTAAAATATGTTCCTTTGATGCCTAGTTTGTGAGAAGTTTTGTCAAGAAGGAACATTAGATTTTATCAAATCCTTTTTCTGCATATATTGAGATAATCATATGGTTTTCGTTTTGTTTTCAGTTTATGTAGTGAATTGCATTTATTGATTTTCATATGTTGAACCATCCTTGCATTCCAGGAATAAAGCCCACTTGATTTTGATGAATTATCTTTTTGAGGTATTGCTGAATTCAGTGTGCTATTTTGTTGACAATACTGACGAAAGAACTCAGTGATGACACCAACAATTAGAAATACATTTCATGATCATGTATTGGAAGGATCAATAATTTTAACATGTCTTTACAACCCAAAGCAATCTTCAGGTTTGTTTGTTTTTTTTTTTTTTTTAAATACTTTAAGTTCTGGGATACATGTGCAGAATGTGCAGGTTTGTTACATTGGTATACACATGCCATGGTGGTTTGTTGCACCCATCAACCTGTCATCTACATTGGGTATCCCTAATGCTATCTCTCCCCTAGTCTCCCACCCCCTGACAGGCCCCAGTGTGTGATGTTCTCCACCCTGTGCCTATGTATTCTCATTGTTCAACTCCCATTTATGAGTGAGAACATGCAGTGTTTGGTTTTCTGTTCTTGTGTTAGTTTGCTGAGAATGATGGTTTCCAGCTTCATCCATGTCCCTGCAAAGGACAAGAACTCATTCTTTTTTATGGCTGCATAGTATTCCTTGGTTTATATGTGCCACATTTTCTTTATCCAGTCTATCATTGATGGGCATTTGGGTTGGTTCCAAGTCTTTGCTATTGTGAACAGTGCTGCAATAAACATATGTGTGCATGTGTCTTTATAGTCAAATGATTTATAATCCTTTGGGTATATACCCAGTAATGGGATTGCTGGGTCAAATGGTATTTCTGGTTCTAGATCCCTGAGGAATCATCACACTGCCTTCCACAATGATTGAACTAAGTTACACTCCCACCAACGGTGTAAAAGCATTCTAATTTGTCCACATCCTCTCCAGCATCTGTTGTTTCCTGACTCTTTAACAATCACTATTCTAACTGGCATGAGATGGTATCTCATTGTGGTTTTGATTTGCATTTCTCTAATGACCAGTGATGATGAGCTTTTTTTCATATGTTTGTTGGCCACATAAATGTCTTCTTTTGAGAAGTGTCTGTTCATGTCCTTTGCCCACTTTTTGATGGGGTTTTTTGTGTTTTTTCTTGTAAATTTGTTTAGGTTCCTTGTAGATTCTGGATATTAATCCTTTGTCAGATGGATAGATTACAAAAATTTTCTCCCATTCTGAAGGTTGCCTGTTTATTCTCATGATGGTTTCTTTTGCTGTGCAGAAGTTCTTTACTGTAATTAGATCCAATTTGTTAATTTTGGCTTTTGTTGCCATTGCTTTTGGTGTTTGAGTCATGAAGTCTTTGCCCATGCCTATTTGCTGAATGATATTGCCTAGGCTTTCTTCTAGGGTTTTTATGGTTTTAGGTCTTATGTTTAAATCTTTATTCCATCTTGAGTTAATTTTTGTATAAGGTGTAAGGAGGGGACACAGTTTCAGTTTTCTGCATATCTCTAGCCAGTTTTCCCAACACGATTTATTAAATAGGGAATCCTTTCCCCATTGTTTGGTTTTGTCAGCTTTGTCAAAGATCAGATGGTTGTAGATGTGTGGTATTACTTCTGAGGCCTCTGTTCTGTTCCATTGGCCTATATATCTGTTTTAGTACTAGTACCATGCTGTTTTGGTTACTGTAATCTTGTAGTATAGTTTGAAGTCAGGTAGCGTGATGCCTCCAGCTTTGTTCTTTTTGCTTAGAATTGTCTTGGCTAAATGGGCTCTTTTTTGGTTCCATATGAACTTTAAAATAGTTTTTTCTAATTCTGTGAAGAAAATCAATGATAGCTTGATGGGAATAGCATTGAATCTGTAAATTACTTTGGGCAGTATGGCCATTTTCACAATATTGATTCTTCCTATGAATGAGCATGGAATGTTTTTCCATTTGTTGGTGTGCTCTCTTATTTCGTTGAGCAGTGGTTTGTAGTTCTCCTTGAAGAGGCCCTTCACATCCCTTGTAAGTTGTATTCCTAGGTATTTTATTCTTTTTGTAACAATTGTGAATAGGAGTTCACTCATGATTTGGCTCTCTGTTTATCTTGTATTGGTGTATAGGAATGCTTGTGATTTTTGCACATTGATTTTGTATCCTGAGACTTCACTGAGCAATCTTGAGTTTTAATGCAATTCCTATCCAATTACCAATGTAATTTTTCATATAATTAAAAAAAGTAATTCCAAAATTTATGTAAAACCAAAGAGCCTGAATAGCCAAAGGAATCCTAAGCAAAACAAAAACAAAAACAAACAAAACAAAACAAAACAAAAAATACAAAAAAACCCAAAGCCACAGGTATCACATTACCCAACTTCAAACTATACTTCAAGGCTATAGTAACTGCTTATATATATATATATCAATGGAATAGGTTAGAGAACCCAGAAACAAAGACACATCTGCAACCAACTGATGTTTGACAAAGTTGACAAAAATAAACAATGAGGTAAGGACACTATTCAATGAATGGTGCTGGAATAACTAGTGAGTCATATGAAGAAGAAAAAAACTAGACCACTACCTCTCACAATGCACAAATATTAACTCAAAATGGATTAAAGACTCAAAGGTAAGACCTCAAACTATAAAAATCCTCAAAGAAAACTTAGGAATAATTCTTCTGAACACAAGGCTAGGCAAATAATTTATAACCAAGACCTCAAAAATGAAATCAACAAAAACAAAAACAAAAAGACAGTTGGAGCCTAATTAAGTTAAAGAGCTTCTCCACACCAAAGGAAGCCATCGAGAGAATAAACAGACATCCTACATAATGGGAGAAATTATTTGCAAACTACACATCCAACAAATAACTAATATCTAGAATCTCTAAGGAACATAAACGACTCAACAAGAGAAAAACAAATAGCCCCATTGAAAAATGGGCAAAGGGCATGAATAGACACTTCTCAAAAGAAGACATACAAGTGGCCCACAAACATATGAATAAATGCTCAGCATTACAAATGATGAGAGAAATGTAAATTAAGATCATAATGAGATATCTCACACTAGTCAGAATGGCTATCACTAAAATGTCACAAAACAATAAATGTTGGTGAGAATATGGAGAAAAGGGAATGCTTATACACTTTTGGTGGAAATGTAAAGTAGTTCAAACCCTGTGGAAAATAATTTGGAGATTTTTCAAAGAACTTAAAGTATAACTACCATTTGACCCAGCATCTCATTACTGGTTATCTACTGAAAGGAAAATAAGCCATTCTATCAGAAAGGCACCTGCACGCATGTATTTATTGTAACATGAGAGCAAACTCATGTATTCAACCTAGGTGCCCCAAAATGGTGGATTGGATAAAGAAAACATGGTACCTATACTCCCTGGAATAGTATACAGTCATAAGAAAAATGAAATTGTGTTCTTTGCAGCAACATGGGTGCAGCTGGAGGCCATTATCCTGAGTGAACTAATGCAGAAACAGAAGATCAAATACTGTGTGTTCTCACTTGTAAGTGGGAGCTAAACAATGGGTTCACATGGTAATACAGATGAAAACAATAGACACTGGGGAATCCAACAGAGGGGGAGGAGAAAAGGAGGCAAGGGTTGAAAAACTACCTATTGAGTACTATGTTCACTATTTGGGTGATAGGTTCGATAGCAGCCTCAACCCCAGTATTATGCAATATATCCATATAACAAACCCATAGAGGTACACCTTGAGTCTAAAATAAATTTTTAAAAATATCTTTTATATCTCCTATTGCTATTTTTATTTTTTAGATAAGAATGAGTGTTTAAATATTACTTCACTGTCATCTTGATTGGCAAGTATTGGAACAATCTCAGTCTTTGTCTTCCTGGATCCTACTGCGGTGTTTGATCCTCTTTCTTGACATGCAGTCTTCTTTTAGCTTTCATGATACCATTTCTCCCAGTTTTCTTCTACCTCCCTGGCCTTTCTCAGTCTCTGTTAAATGATCCAGAGATCCACCCTTGGCAACAATCTTTCACCCAATTCCACTGCTGCAGGTGCTTTATCATTGCTACTGACTCCAGCTCGGGCTACTCTACTTGCATGTTCATTAGGCACGCCCACCTCAACAAGTTCAAGATCATTCCCTATAACATTCACCTCAAACCTGCTCCTCCACCTGTATAATCTAGTGTGGTAAATGGAACCCTATAAAATCATATATTTAAGATAGAAACCTGAGTGCTATAACAGATTCCTCCTTGAAAAAAGTTTGGCTCAGCTACTGAATCACTATGTCATCAGTTTTGTATCTGTAACCCACTTATATCTTGGCCTGTTAGCTCTTGTCTCAAGGTGAGCCTTTAATTGTAAACATAGACAAATAAACAACAGTCTGGAAACAAACAACAAAAAAAAGCAGAACAAATAAAAATGAAAACATTTTAAACTATTACTGAATCTTCTAAAGAATCCCCCCAAAATATTCCACGCATAATGCACAGCGAACTTTGAAATCTGCTTTTCTCATTTTTGCCTTTCTCTGTTTTTATTTTTATCTATAGCTACATGTCTTTCTTCCTCTATCCTATACCTGAAGAGTTCCTTTTTCCCCTTTCCCTGAAAAACTTCCTCTCTTCAAACCCAGCTTGCAACTATCCTCAAACCCAAGATCTTTTACTACCCCTTCTCATTTGTTGTTTCATGGTTTACTCTGGACTCTTTCTGATGTAAATCAATTCCATAACCTTATGTACCTCTCAGATTTCTCTCTCATTCCTACTTCTTTTAGCAATACAAAAGACTAAGAATTGAGTACATTCACAGACATGTCCTTGGGAAGGAGGGAAGTATTAAAGAGGAAAAATGCATTTATTTCAAATTTAATATTTTTCTTTATTTACTGTCCAAACCCAGTTAAATTTCTTTCCTGTTCATTCCCTTCTCTCCATTCCTGGCTGTAGCAATTATAGCCCAGTGTCAATGACTGTGAAGGGACTGAAATTTCCTCCTAATTGTAGGTGAACAAGACAAACCATCACAGTTTCATGGATGCTGGTAGAAGACTCAAGACCCAGGAGTCAAAGACAAAGGACAATTTATTGTTCACAGTATAAGCAATCGCCAGTGTCAGCATTATTGTGTCATTTTCCCAAGCACCGATTCCCACAGGATAATGCACAGAGAGCCAGAAGACACCTGCATACACAGTGAGGTGCAGTGCAGGAGAGACACCCTGAGTTTGGGGAAGCGAAGTCTTTTATAATGGGTCGTAAACATGCCTACTCTTTGCTGGAGAGCAGGGTAGGAGTTAGATAATACCGCTATCCTCCACAGTTGTAAGCACACCTTCTCTTTTTTCTGGAGGAGACACGATCTATTATCTCCCAATGCTGTTCAATATACAAAAACCCTTGAAGAGATGGTCTGGAATAGAGAGCAATCAAAGCCTCATTTACAAGACTTGTAGACACATAAGGAGACCCATGCAGGTTTCTCTCTCCTCACCTCCTCAGGACAATTGACATTTACTGTTGGAATTTTACAACATCTGCCCAAATGCCCAGGTTTTTCCTAGTCTTACCCTCTTCCAGCACATCCTCCCTCTGCTGCAAGGGTAATCTTTCATAATGCAAGTAGTGTCATGCAAGTAGCATTGCTTACAATTATTCAATGACTGCTTATTTTCTACAAGATAATTTCCGTCATGTGCCACAGAAAACATTTTTTGATCTGACATTTGCCTGCCTTTTCAGTCTTCTTTTCCATCCTGTACTGAAAATATTTGGCATTTAAAACACGATTATAATCTTGCATTTAATATTATAAATAACTATTGGAGCTACTTCCACAAAGAAAGCAATTTACAAGTCATTGGACTTGAGATGGCCTTTATAAACATATAAACTACTCTTAATAAAGTCCACTTCAAATTCCATTTGTACTGTTTGTGTGTAAATATGTGTGTTGGTGTGTGTGCTGATGACAAAGGAATTTAGAAAGAAAATTATTCTGTAAGGCCAACAAATAGAAGTACTATATATTCTCTGTTTATTTACATTTTTTTCTACAAGTATTCTAGGCCTTGCATAGATCAACTGTAGTCAAACTTGTCTCCTGTCTGATTCTAACAATGACCCCTTGCTCTGATTTGCCACTGGGGTTTAAAACCCCTCTCTCAAGTTCACACAACTGTCCCTTCAGGGGCTTTGCATTTTTTCTCAGTCTGAGCTCTTTTAGACAAATGTCAGTTTTTTTGCCATTAGCCTTGTGAGAATTCCTGAAAATAAATAAACAGCTTGGAGAAGGAAAGCCACTATGGGAGTGGAGAATATGAGTCAGTGCCATGGTTGGCTGGGGGAGAAATGAACTTTTAGTTTACATTGTAGGTTTCTTACTTTAAGACTTGAAGCTGGGAGTGGTCTTGGAGTCCTGCTTCCTGACATCTACCCTCAGACTAGAAATCCGTGCCAGGAAAGGGGTGATAAACCAGAGTTTATGGGGACCATTTATGATATATTGACACATCGAGGTGATCTTTATAATAATTTTAAGTTTATTGATTTTTAGGAAGGATTGTAGCATTTTATATCGATTGCATCAAGAGAAACCCAGGCCTCCTGTAAAATGGACCTAACTCCGCTGCCTCCTATTTCCCATTACAATCCATGAAGGATTTATTAGTCTTGCACTCACTGGCTGAGTGACGTTGGGTGAGTCACTGTCTGAGCTTCAGCTTCCTATCCATAAAATGGGAATAGCAATACAATGGGATTGTTGTGAAGACTGAAATAAAACAAACACTGTTATATGGAAGAGTATTTTAAGCTATAAAATGCTATAAAAAACTAGGAATTTGTATTCTTTGGCTCCTAAAGTCCAGACATTCTGTCTTATGCTACTCAGGTTTGTCTTCCACCTCTAGCAGATTTACATTCACAGAGCAAAAGTCATGAACATTTATAAAAATGTTTTTTTTTTTCCCCTCAACTGTGGGGAGATGTTGGCCAAAGCGTAGGAAGTTTCAGTTAGACTGGAGATCTATTTTACAGCATGGTGACTATAGTTAATAATCATGTGTTATACAATTGAAAATTGCTAGGAGAGTGGATTTTAAATGTTTTCATCATAAAAACTGGTCAATACATGAGGTGACGGAGATGTTAATTCAACTGATAAATCATTCCACATTATATACATATGTCAAAACATCAAGTTTTATACCATAAATATATCCAAGTTTTTATATGTTAATTAAAAATAAAAAATAGTAAGAATACAGTTAAAAGAGGAGTTTTGCTATTTTTAAAAACTATAGACATGTAATTTAAAAAGATGGGTAGTATTAGTATTAATTTTAGTTCTTTCCCTGGTATAGGATAAACTTGATCAGGTTATTATCCAGCTTTGCCTCTTCACCCTTACTAGACTATGATGCCCTCAAGGGCAGCAATGATCTCTTCATTCCCCCAGTTCAACACAGCGTGTTTGTGAGTAGATTGTCAGTAAATGTTTGCTTTAAAAAAATGCACGAACTGCAACTTCTCCATCTTTAAAGAATGAGAGTAGGGGCTGGGCACGGTGGCTCACGCCTGTAATCCCAGCACTTTGGGAGGCCAAGGCAGGTGGATCACGAGGTCAGGATTTCAAGACCAGCCTGGCCAACATGGTGAAACCCCGTCTCTACTAAAAAATACAAAAATTACCCGGGTGTGGTGGTGGCCGCCTGTAGTCCCAGCTACTCGGGAGACTGAGGCGGGAGAATTGCTTGAACCCAGGAGGCAGAGGTTGCCGTGAGCTGAGATCACGCCACTGCACTCCAGCCTGGCAACAGAGTGAGACTCAGTCTCAGAAAAAAAAGGAATGAGAGTGGGACTTCTTCAGGTTTCTTCTAAGCAAGGCGTGTGACTCATTGGCCGGTTGTGAAATGAATTTTGTAGGCCATAACTAGCATTTGAAATGCAACAGAAGGTAGTAGAGTAAAAAATTAAAGTCAACTACACATAGCAAGGTAGGGATTGCTTTGTGAAACCTGTTTCAGCTGTGAAAACTGTTTCATGCATGTATGTTTGTGTATAGTATGTACAAGTGGCAGAACAGATTTCTTATTGTTCATTGTGGCCAAAAATGTGTGAAAAACAGTGGACTGGTCCTTCTATTCCTAATATTACATTTCAGCTACTACCACCATCATAATATTTTATTTATTTATTTATTTATTTATTTATTTATTTATTTTTGAGACGGATTCTCCCTCTGTCGCCCAGGCTGGAGTGCAGTGGCGCCATCTCGGCTCACCGCAAGCTCCGCCTCCTGGGTTCACCCCATTCTCCTGCCTCAGCCTTCCGAGTACCTGGGACTACAGGCGCCCGCCAACACGCGCGGCTAATTTTTGTATTTTTTGTAGAGACAGGGTTTCACCGTGTTAGCCAGGATGGTCTCAATCTCCTGACCTTGTGATCCGCCCGCCTCGGCCTCCCAAAGAGCTGGGATTACAGGCGTGAGCTACCGCGTCTGGCCCATAATATTTTATATTTGATTACTACTTTACATTGTGCAAGGACTGTTTATACCCCCTCCCTCACATAGTCCTCTGTTATAACCTAGGATGGGGAGGAATATGTTATTACTCTTTCCGTTCTTCTTGTGGTAGAGGAAAGACTTGTATCCACAACTCCACCTTCTAGGATGGACTGTCGTTGTTCGGAGAAACATTTAAGTAAGTCCTGGGAAGGGTGGCTGGAGAAGACATGCTCTGAGGACAAATGGAACAGGTTACCATCTTCTCCAGGTAGAATGTGTTGTGGGAGGCAGGTGCCTGGGTGTGGAGAGAGTCCACTGAGGCTGTATGGAGGAGGGAGAGAGAGATAACCCTTAAAGGAATCCTTGGAGAGTATGGATTCTGTAGTGGAATGTTTGCATGATCTGACCTCCTTCCCAGGGCTCTACCAATCTTTGGATAAGTTCTTTGCAAAGCCATGAACTTCCAGCTGTTACTGAATTTCTTGTGGAGTCTGGCACAGATGCTGATTTCTTCATCAAGTTGTTGCCAAAGTCAAAGCAGAAACAGCATGTGTGGATGAAGAGACAGTGAGCATCTGGGTTATATAAAGATGAAGACACCGAGGGTCAGGGAGGCTTGCTGACAGAAGCTAAGTATTGACTAGAGGCTCTCAGTACGCTTGGAACTAGATGACATGGAAGGATAAGATCAATTTTGTTTCTTTTTAACTGGTATGGCTCTATGTCTCTTGGTCACCACATAGTGTTTTCTTGAGGTTCTGTTGTGGTATCAGCTATGGATGGGTACATGAGTGGACTAAAAATGGCCCACACATGAGTGGGAAAAAGGTCAACAAGAAAGTCACAGCCTGCCTTAGGCAGGGAACAAACATGTCTTTATCTCTCTCTTTTTTCGGTACTGGAAATAATATAGAATTGTTGATGTGTGTACAGTTGGGTGGAATTTTCTGCTGGTGCTGTAAACGAGGAAATCCATATTATGCCTCCTGCTGCTGCACCACAGGGATGAATAGTGAGACGTCACCCTCAGGTTGCTGATAACTGCAGCAGGCATCTTTGTGGAGTGTCTACTGGAGGATGGTGGGTGTCTCTGAGTTTTGTCATTATAAGGAGCTATGCTACAGCTATTATATTAGGAAAGCAACAGTAAGTACCATAAAAATACATTTAAAAAAATCCCAAACAAACAAACACACAATAAAACTAAGCAATTTCAGACAAAGAGACAGAATTCTCATCAATTAGGCACTTCAGTCGCAGGGTCTGTTTCTATATCAAACATCTGTTCCTATGCAGACTGGGTTAAAAACAGATTATGATGGGACATTGAGAGGACTTGAGACTGATGTAGTATTAGGGCAGCCAAAAGGTTCAGGCACTGAACAATCTGTGATCAGAGAGGCAGGGCTAACGTCAAAGGTCCTCTGTACTGCAATGATTCCGAAATTGCTGTAGTGGTCGGGGGTAAGTGTTGCAACTTCCAAGAAGACTTTATCAAGTGACTTCTGCTTCCCCAACCCTGATAGATTTTAGTGAATTTCCCCCCTGTGTCATCCCTCTCCCCACCTCCTTTTCCCTTATCTCAACTAGCTGAAAATTACTACATGCAAAGGAGTATTACTCATAGGCATGTGTGTGTTTGTAGCAGCATGGTGGCATGAAAAAGGCAAAGAACTCATGGATTTTTGTAGTGTAGACATTGTTTTACATCACATGTGTAGAGACCTGTATAGAGTTCTGTTTTCCATGGATTTATTTATTCTTAACAGCTCCTATCAGGTATAAAGATCTTCTCTGGCTACTGGAGTTGTTTTGTTGCCTCCAGAGTGGGCAAACCAGGTAAGCAGCTTCTGCCCCGACAGAATCACACCTGAGCAAGGCCAACTCTTGTTGAGGTGCTCTACAGTTTACAAAAACGCCTTTGTAAACCCCCTAATGCTGTTCAAATGTAATTGGAAATTATTTCTGCCGGGCCCCAACCGTCTTCTACACTCAATAAGTCACTGCATGCACAGTGGTCTCTTTATGAAATTCCCCATCCTGCATTTATGAGTATGTAACTTGATACAGCTTTTTGGTGCCTTCTTTGTCTGTAGGTAAATAGCTCAGGGGGAGTTTACAAGCCTTTCCCCCATGTCCCAAGAACAGTCATCAGCAACTGTGAGTCTTGCATTGAGGATTTTCCCATGCATTCACATCTTTTATTTCTGAACCTCACAGAATCCCTGTGGTGAGATAATGCCTATTTTATAAGTAAAGAGGTAGGATAATGTCCATTTTATAGGTTAAGAAACACAGGTTGTGAGAGGCCAAGCTACTTGTTCAAGGGCTTTAAGTTGAGGTCCATTGACCCCCAGAATGCCCCAGACAGTCATTAGACTGTCAACCCATGAGGTCAGGAATAAGATCTGTCTTGCTGATTGTTGCAACTTCAGAAAGTAGTGTGGAGCAGTGCTCAGTAATGCCTGCAGAATGAATGAACGAGTGGATGAACGACTGACTGAGTGAGGATCAGCTGCAGTGTTCAAATCCCTCGTCACCTAGCCTGGTGTCTGTCATGCAGTAATGCTCAGTGGGTATTTGCTGCAAGGATGGGTGAAAAAAGAAATGTGTGGGTGCCTCTCTGAGGGTCTGACATGGGGGCTGGAAGTTCTGTGCTCACTTCTCTGCACTCACCTCCAAGTTTTGCAGCTAAGGATATGTCTTTGGCTCATTGTTGACTCTTTCTGATAGTCTAGTAGAAGGCTCACCTGTGGTGCCTGGGAGCCTCCCTGTGCTCAGCACACGCAGTGGGGCAGCAGGAACACACACCTGTCAGAAACATCTTTCCTTTGTGGAAAGCAGACCTGGAATGTGACTTGAGCCTCCCAGAAGTACATTCTCCCCACCTCCATCTCCTGGGGCTGTATATGGGAATCTTCTACCCCACAGGCTAGCAATAAAAAATCAACTGTCCCTCTCAGAGAAGGGGCATCTCTGGGAACTCCAGTCCGCAGGCCTGGTCTTATTTATTGCCAGCCTGCTTCAGAGCTTCACAAATCCCAGGGGGCCTCACTGCTCTGCTCCAGATCTTCAAAGGACTGTTGATACTTGATCTCCTGTCCCAGTTAATCGGCTGCTCCATGCATTCCCAATATCATCCCTATTTGCAACTGCATGGTTGGAATGCTTTTCCTTGCTGTGGCTTTGCCACTTCTATGCTGAAGGAATGAGAGAAAGTTCCACTTTTCTTTTGTCCTGCCTGTTCTTCCTGTGTCTGGAAAACTCAGACTGCTTGGATCTACTCCCACTACCTAGGGTTTGGCCTTACTTTCCCACTTTCTGGCCAGTTGATGACTCAGTTTCTTTAACTGTAAAATAAGCACCCCAAGACTTGTCCTGCCCATCATGCTAAATATTGGTTTTCTTTGGAATTACTCTTGCTTCCAGGACATGTCTAAAAGTGGCTTGTTTCAATAAACTTTTCTTGTCATTTCCCATTTTCTCCTTAAATGATTAAGGCGCAAATGATTGATGCTAACCAAAGATTGATGGGTACAGTGGTTACTCAGTGCCAAACTTTTTAAGAAGCTACCCCAAAAAGGCCTTTGCTCATCCTTTGGGTCTCTAAGAGGGGATGAGAGGCAGTTAATATCGTTCACACCTACTATGTGTGGAACATATTAGCCCATTTGTGCATGAGCTCTTATATAACCTCCAGGGCGGTTCCTTGGATAGCATAATGATCCTGTTGTGTTGCTGAAAACACTAATGCTCCATGAAGCCAGTACGTTTTTGAAGCTCATGCTATTAATATGTGTGGAACTAAGGGGTGCACCCACATCTCCCTAACCTCAAAGGTACAACTGTCATCTCTGCCTTATCCATCTTTCCAGAAAGAAATGAACAATAGAATACATGTATGAACTAGTGTCATCAATGCCATCAGGCCTTATGCCCAAGGGGATCTACATACAATCTTTTGAAACAGGATTAAGTTACATGATTTATCATGTTGTCCAAAAGGAAGAGTTTCTGTACATTTTGAAAGGAGAAGGTGCTGAGTGTGTGCCCATGTGTAAGCTCATGAGCTATGCCATTTTTATGATGTTTTCAATTTTAGCATGACAATTTTCAAACATATGGAAAACTTGAAATAGCATAATAAGAACCCATGTTTTCCTCATCTAGATTAGCAGTAATGCTCAATTTTCTACGTTCATTTTTCCCCTGCTAAATTATTTTGAAGTATAGTTGTTGTGAGATTTCACTCCTAAATATCCCAATATGTATTTCTAAAGAGTAAGGGATCTTCCAATATAATTTTAGTACTATTATGACTCATAAGAGAAAAGTTCCCCATATTAAGATGAGAAAATGTTCAGAAATGCATTGAGTTCCAGCCAAGTAGACTATCTTGTGGCCCTGAAGCATGGCCCATTATTTCCTCATCATGCTATGTGCTGAGTTAAAGAACTTCAGTTTTGGAGGGTGAATTCTTGAAGTGCCAAGTTAGAAGGGGCTGGGGATAGTCTTGAGAGAGAGTATGACCGGACTTCAGCCTCTAGGTTACACCTGTATTTGATGCTTTGCATTTTTCATCCCTGTATTCTCATGCTGCTGATAAAGACATACCTGAGACTCGGTAATTTATAAAGAAAAAGAGATTTAATGGACTCACAGTTCCACATGACTGAGGAGGCCTCACAATCATGGCAGAAGGTAAAAAACACATCTTACATGACAGCAGACAAGAGAGAGAATGAGATCCAAGTGAAAGGGATTTCCACTTATAAAACCATCTGATCTCATGAGACTTACTCACTATCATGAGAACAGTATGGGGGAAATCACACCCATGATTCAATTATCTCCCACCAGGTCGCTCCCACAACACGTGGGAATTATGCGAGCTACAATTCAAGATGAGATTTGAGTGGAGACACAGCAAAACCATATCAATCCCCTTTCACACACATTATGCCACTCAAAGTGCTGATAATTTTTAGGCCCTCTGTTCCCATGAGAATCTGGGCAGCATAGCTAGATGTGGCCTACTTCAAACTTAAAAATCTTTCCTTAAGAATACTATTTATCTTTAAAAATATATAATTCCTGCTTCATAATCTCTCCATGTGTTTTTAATATGCACTCATGAATTTATTTGCTAATTTGTGCAACAACGAATATATATATATATTCATTCGTATTTTTATTAGAAATGGGTTTTCACCGTGTTAGTCAGGCTGGTCTCAAACTGCTGACCTCAGGTGATCCAGCCTCGGCCTCCCAAAGTGCTGAGATTACAGGCGTGAGCCACTGCACCCGGCCAACGAATATTTTTTTTGAGGACAAACTACGCCTAAGCACTGGATACATATTCGTGAACAAGTCAGACTTAAGAGATGGGGTATTTTTGTTTTGAGGCTGCCGATCTCAAGAAGCAGGAGGTGTCCAAGGGCATTGACCAATGCACCTGTCTGCTGAGGCACTGTACTTGTTAGTTAGCTGCTGGTGGCTCTTAGTCTAGTTGGCAGAGAATTCAATTCATTAGTTATTCACAGAGCTGCTGTGTGTTGGACTTAATAGTGAAACTTTGGAGATGAATGAAGTTGGTTCCTGGGCTCTGGAGAAGGCAGATGTGTAGCAAACTAATTATACCATAATGTTATGGGGATCTTTGGTGCTCACAACCTCCAGTCTTGTGTTTCATAGGATCTATTATAATTCGTTAATTCATTCACTTAACACTTATTTATTGAGAACCTCTATTCTACATGCTGGAGATAATAAGCAAAGTAGACTAAGTCCCTATCCTTGTGATGCTGATGTTCTAACATGGAATCATAATAATCCCTTTCACAAAACTGTGTTTGCTAAGTGGCTTATAGTTTCATAATGCTTATAGACTTATCTAATTTTCATACAGCATTCCATGGACTAGGCAAGGTAAGTCTTCCTGTTCCAATTTTATAAGAGAAGAAATTGAAGTTCCAAGAAATTAAAAGGCTTGTGGATAAAGCAACAGACTCAGTTTCAAGTAATGCTCTTTTTTTTCTCCATCACATGAATGCACTTACTGAAATACCTGGGCCATGTGTTGCACTAGGCTCTGTCCTGGGGATGCAGGGATACAAAGAGGACTGATCCTGAATATATAGATTTAGTCTCAACTTCTCTGAGATTCAGTCTCATAATAAAGCCCACAGAGAACATTTAAGTCTCTTCCTCTCTCCTTTCCTCTATCCAGTCCTTCCCTGTCTTTCTCTTCAGCACCATAGTTCAACCACTTGGTCAAACCCACATTCTAGGGTTAGCCTTAGTTTCTCTTTTATCACATTTACCTCCCAGATCTTGTCAACTCAGCTTCCTAAATAATTTCTGAATGTATCCAGTTCTCTATATTACCACTGTGACCTTCATAGTCTGATCACCATTTTCTCCCATTTCGACCTCTGTACTACCCTCCAAGAGATGTGCTGGTACTGTCCTTGCTTTCCAAAATGCAGACTTAGTGAACATTGAGAAAACTTAAGTCATTGTGCTTCTCTGTTTAATATCCTATAAATAACTCAATTCCTCTTAGAACAAAATCCCACCTCTCTCCCATGCCCTACAAGGTACTACATAAGCTGATTACTTCCTTCCTTACATGCATCTTCTATTATCCCCTCCTCTCCCTGAGATTACAGCTACACTTTCATGCAGCCACCCAGGTGCTCTTTCTGGTCCATGAGAACTCCAAGCTGATTTCCATTTTAGGCCCTTTGAATGAGCTGTTCCCTCTGCCTGGGTTGCTCTTTCCCTTGATTTTTACCTGGGCCAGAACCCTCTTATCACCTGATTCCCAGATTTAATGTCACTTCCTTAGAAAGACCTTCTTTGACCACCCTATCTAAAGTAGACTCTAATACTTTATCACGCCACCCTATTTTAATGTTCTGCAGTATACCGATCACTATCTGATATTCTGTCTTGTTTACTGGCTTGCCTACCTATTGCCTGTATTCCCTAATGTAAGATAAGCTTCAAGAGAGTGAGAACATTGCCATGTTCTTTAATCTTTGTATCGTCAATGCCCAGAACAACAGTAAGTGCCCAATAAATATTTTTTGATGGAATGAAATAAAGAAGTCAGGACTGTTGCTCTCCAACTTCGAATAAACTTTACCTGCTCATTGCTTAAAGCATTTGGTTATAGAATCTGACCAGGTCAGAGCCCATGTGCATAAATCTCTGGGCCTCATAAAGGAGCAGTCTGAGAGGCGAAGGCACTAATTCTCCATTATGAACCTAGTGAGTGTTCTATTGGTAAATCTTGTCACTGGCTCTTAGGTAATAAATATTCAATGAGAAGCCACTTCAGGTTCAGTGGCTGCAAGTTTGCTACCTTAAATCCAGGTAATAACTCTGTGACATGAAATGTAACCACTTTATGGTAGAGCTGAGAAAATGATACTCAGGGACACGAGTTAACCTGCTCACAGTTACGTGTCTAGTGAGAGCCAGAGCTGGGATTCGAACCCAGGGCCATTCTACTTGAGTCATCATCTTGCTCTACTGCCCTGAAAGCCAAAGACACACTTGACAGCAGGTCTTTTCAAGTTGAAGAAAGAAATATACAGGTGACCAGGAAAGCCAGGGCACATCGGAGTGGTTGGTATTGAGACTTGTGGTGTGAACGAAGGAATCATCTCGGACAACCCTTCTTTGAGTGTTGTTTCTATTTTAAAAGAGCAATTCCCCTACAGAGTGTGGAAGGGCCTTCCTTAGAGAGGGCCCAATTATAGGGGCGCCACATTCAAAATGCAAGAATGCCTGATTTGTGCTTTTTTAAACAGTAAAAAGAGCTCTGAAACATATTAAATTTTTATGAGGTGTGTGCTGACTAAAAATTTTTTTGAGCAAATAATCATACAAAAAGAGTAGACCACATACTTAAAATTAAAACCTCCAAATAAGAAAAATATTTATTAAATAAACTTACACCAAGCCACAGTGACCTTTTGAATAGGCTTTCTTCCTGAAATATTGAGCCAGTTCAATTCTTGGAATAATTTTAGTCAACAAGTTGATGGGTCATTATTAGAGAATGACAACGTGAGTGGTGTCACCTATTGTCAAGTGGGAGAATCCTGGCCTCAGAGTGAGAAGATCTGGTGAATTTAATCCTGTCATTAACTGTGTGACCTTGGGAAACTAGATAACCCCTCTAGACTACAGTTTCTTCATCTTTAAAATGGAGATACTAGTATATCATCTTGCTGCCTCTTAAGGTGATTATGAAAATGAAATGACTAATGGATACAAAAGCACTTTGAGAAGCATAAAATATTTATTTATGATATTAATGGAGCTAGCTAATTATTCTAGCAATACTAATAAGTAGATTTATTTGCAATGCCCAAGAGATGGAGGCTTTTATCCTTAGAAATTATTTCCATTTCCAAGAACTTTGAAGGCTTTCATCCTAGGACACATCATATTTGTTATTTGGTCCCTGCTGCAAATCTTGTCTATTTCCTTGGGCCTGGATATTTGCCAGACTTCTAAAAGTTCTTGCCTGCAGCTTTTTTTCCCCTCCAGGCCACCCTATTATCTTCATATTATTTGCCAGCTCAAACGTATTCCATGATTCCCTATTGACCACCAAAAAGCCTACCTACTGTGTGAGCTTGCAATTTGATCACCTCAGTTCTCCATCATTCAGTCCAACTTGGCTCCAACTAGATGGACTTATTCTTTAACTTCTGTGTATACATTATATTTTTCCATTGCTCTAGCCTGAATATTTGTGTTCCCTCAAATTCATATGTGAATCCTAACTCCTGAGCTTATGGTATTAGGAGGTGGGACCTTTGGAAGATGCTTAGGTCATGATGATAGAGCCATCAAAAATGGGATAAGTGCTCTTTTAAAATGTACCCCAGATAGCTGTCTCACCTCTCTGCCATGTAAGGACCCAGCTAAAGGGTGTCATCTGTGAAGCAGAAAGGAGGCCCTCGCCAGACATTGAATCTTACTGTGCCTTGTTCTTGGACTTCCCAGCCTTCTGAACTGTCAGCAATACGTTTCTGCTCTTTATAAGCCATCCTATCTAGGATGTTTTGTTATAGTAGTTCAAATAAACTGAGACACATACCTTCTCATCTTTATATCTGCTGCTCCTTTTTCTGGGAATACTCTCCGTTCTCCCAAAAGTCTATCTCAGGCTTAGCCTAGGGCTGCATCTTTCCTGCTATTCCATTTTTTCAATTCTTTCATGACTTTGGTCACCTCTTGTTTGATGCATTCTCTCAGTTGGGGCTCATTTATCTATTGAGAGGCTGGGCAATCAGGCTTTTCTTCAAAGTTTTCCCAAATTAATTTGACACAGCTCACAGTAAGTAATATGTTTCACATTAAGGCTCAGTACACACACACACACACACACATATACATACCACACTTAAAGTAAAAAAAATCAAGAAACATAATGATCATTATGTATAACATACCCTGGTGTTTTATTCTATTCTTGTCCCTCATTTAAAAAATCTAGTTGCAACCTACTACATTGATTTAAAAAAACACTAATTTACAGTGTTAACTTTATGAATAGAATTATTTAAAGGCCTCGCTCTTGATATTCAAAGCTAAGCTTTTGGAGTTAAAATAGAAGTTTTCTCTTAAGATTTGGGCTTGCATTTGAAAGTTTTGGTAGCTTTCTAGAAACCATTGTGGGCAACTTTGGGATATTATATAACATTATCTTAAATGGAAAATAAAGGAAACTTTCTTTTAATTAATTCTATATCACTTATGTCTCCCTTTATGAGTTCTAAATTATTTATTTGCTACCTTAGTTTAGAAATATTTATTAATTGATTGGAAGCATGGTAAATAGAATGGGATCGCCTTTGATCTTTGAACAAGGATTCCCATAAAACCACCATGAGACAATGATTCTTATACTAAAAACTCCCTTGACTGTTATTGCACATGGTTTCAGTCTTATAACTTCCTTTCTTTTTCATAGACATACCTCATTTTTTTCTTTTGCTTTCTTCATCTTTTTATCTCTCTTTTATTTTTTTCTTATTTATCCTTACAAGTATTTAAATGAAAGTAACCAATATTTTCCTGATTTTGAAATACAACAAGCTCTTTTAAAATCCCGTATTACTTAACCACTCCCTACAGTTAGGTACAATTAATTGTCCCCTCCTTCTCATCTCTAGTTTCAGTGGCACTATGTTAACCTGAGTTTCCATTTTATCTCTTGATAAATATCTCATTGATCACTCCCTCTTATATTCCTGTATGGCTCCTTCTTTTCTGCTTGATGTTAAATATTGGTGAGTCTTAGAGATCTGTCCTTTGCCCCATTTTCTCTTCTCATTGTATCCATTCTTCCTCCATAATCACTTCTATTCTTGAAACACTGTAGGCTGATGACTATTAAGTTTACATTTCTGGCTAAAATCTCAATAAATACTCATTTAATAAATGGAATGAATGAAAATAAATTCTACTCTACATCTAGAATCAAACATCAAAGGTACTTGGACTTTCATTTTGATATCTCATAGCACCTCGAATCCAGCACATCTCAATAAAGAGTCATCTTTTCTTCCTCCCTAGGTCCTATTCCTCCCTCTTTGTTTCCTGTCTCAGTCAATGAGTTCTAGAAGGCTAGAAACTGCCCTGGACTACTCCCTTCACTTCTCATTTAATTGCTTACCACCTGCTGTCAGTTCTAGCTACTAAATATTGGTCAGTTTTTCTCCTCTTCACCTTACCTATTGTCACTCTGTTCAGAGCCTTAGAATGTCTTGCCTAAAATATACCAGTGGACCCTCAGCTGACCTGCCATCCTCTAATACTGTCACTTTTCCTTTGATTCCTCCATGCTCAAAGTGTTAACTTTACACATTGTATTATATCAACTATAGGATAAATTTTATAAGCAGCATATAAGTGCTCATAATATGACCCCAGCACATTTATTTTTAGGTCTAGTCATTGGAGTTTAAAATATTTTTGTTATTGCCAAAGGGATTTTTATATTTTATAATATATTATTTTTGTTATATAGAAAAAATTATTTAAAAATATGTTTTTCAAAGTTGGTCCCATTATTGAACTATCCTATTAGTTCAACAGTTTTTCATTCAATTACTTTTGTGCTTTACAGGTATACTATGATATATTTTGTAAATAAATATAGCTCTGCCCTCTATTTTTAACATTTATGAGTTATTTCTTTATTGCAGTGTATGGTATTGTTTAAAAGTTCCATAAGCATGATAAATAAAAGTAGAAGTACTGATTGTTCTTGTCTTATCCTTGACTTTAATAGGAATTTATCTGAGGTACCACAGTTGGGGATGATTCTGTTAATTAATTTTAAGATCAATACCATATATCTTGTTAAGAAAATATTCTATTCTCTTTAATTAAGATTTAAGATAAACAGTGAATTTAAAATTTTATCACATAATGTTTAAACATTTGTTGAAATAAATTTTTTTCTATTAATTTATTAAGGTGATCAATTATATATAAACAACATGTTGTTAGAGGTAATGTATGAATCTGGAGTAACATTAGATGGGAATTGGTTTGAGGAACTGGGAATATCAGAGTCTTATCTCAAGTTATTTCCATTCTTCCTAATGAAGTTTCTAAGAAGAAAATATGCACAAGGAATAATTACAAAGAAGATCATATGATAATTTAAAGAACCCTGGAGGGTAAGCCTGGGTCATAGTAAACACCAACTTTTCCTAAGCTAGTTAGGCTGCCTGCTAAAGCAGGCAACTGTTCTTTCTATTTTATTGTACTCAACACCCAGCCCACGTGTCAGATCTTTACCCTCTGGTCCCAGGAAAAGAAAACATAGAAGAGAATAGATGGTGTTCTTTGGAGAAAGGCCTAAGTTAGCTTGTGAGTTCTATTGTGGAGATCGAAAGGAATAAAATGCAAGGCAAGTTTATTGGAAAGATTTCCTAATATTAAGCAGTCTCACTTTCTGGAATAAATTTGTTAATGAATCCTGTTGGTTCTTCAAAAATATGTCCAGGATCTGATATATTCTCAACACCTCCACTATTCCATCCTGGCCCTGGAAACTATCACCTCCTGCCTGTATTATAACAGTAACCTCCACAGTGCTCCATTGTTTTTGCCCTTATCCTGAAAATCTATTTTTCACTCACTATCCAGAGCGACTATTTTAAATTAAAACATAAGTCAGATTATGCCACTCCTATGCTTAATATCCTCCCATCATCTCTGTCTCACTTGCAAAAGCCAAGGTTTTTCCAATGTCTTGTAAGTCCCCACCTGAGTTGCTCCCCAATACCTCTCTGATTTTGTGTTTCCTATTCTCTCCTTGATCACTACAGCTGCATTAGGCTTCCGGAGTACACCAGGCACATTTTACCTCAAGGTCATTCTTCCCCCTGCCTTGGATAGTTTCCTCACATGCATGTGGTGATCAGTACTCTGTTAAATTCTCAACATGCATCCTTTGAAGATCTTCAGAATTTTCTCTCTGGACAGTTCTGTTCTTTCTGATACTCTTTCCTAAAAACTTTCATGGCCTTGGTCTCACCAAACTCTCAGCATCACATTCTCAAATCAGCTCTGCCTGTGTTCTTTCTCTCTGCACCCCAGTCTAGAGACTCTCTCCAAGAAGTAACCTCACTTAATTTGTTTTCTGTCACTCAGGGATCACTGCCATTTATCACCAGTGACTTGAAAACCATTGTTTCACATACTTCCCCCCTACCCAGATTTTCAGTTACTTTAAATGGAAGGGTAAATCTGGTTCCTGTTACACAATTTTGCCTAAATGCAGAACCCCTCAGCACTTCTTAATTCACTATCCTGCTTTAGCTTTTCTCCATAGTGCTTATTAACATCCAACACATTCTCTATGTTACCCATTTATTTACCTGCCATCTGTCTTTCCCCTCACTAGAACGTAATTCAACAAGGGATCTGTACTTGTTCACAGATGTATCTTTGGACCTAGATTAAGGGCTGGCACATTGTAGGTACTCAGTAGTTATTTGTTAAGTGAATGAATGAAGAATGTACTGGAACCAGGAAGAATTTACTCAGGACCATCAGGCCATGGATCTACTTCTACAAGAAATCCCCAACGTCAGCAGGATCTGCTTCTGAGGGCTGGATACTCAGTCAGTGGCAAGAGTCTATCACCTCCTCCATCAACACTTCTCTTTGTGGAACACGTTCTCACTCCTCTTGCCATCTCCCATAAAGGGCTTTGCTTACCCAACACTCCTTAGCTGGATCACAACTCCGAGAAGCATAGCTGGAAGGTTTTAAGTTTCGTTTCAAAATATAATCATTTTACAACCAAGCATACATATGTATGTGTTTCTTCTCTACACCCAAACCTAAGCAGCTGCTACTTAATCCTCATCTCTTTCTTTGTATAAAACATGCATGTAAAAGGCCTTTTTAGCTCATGAGGGTGGAAGTTCAGGTGGGAATGAATCCAAGGGAAACTTTGGACTCACTCAGCAGGGGTGGGCTAGCTAAATAACAGCACCTTTCCCCACAGACTTCCCCTTGTCGTAGCTCTGTGCAAGGATTTCCCATCTGTCAGCTGGTGCATCCAGCAGTTACTCACTTGAGGAATCTAAGTGAAGTGCGGCATGTGTGGGAGTGTGTGCATGTGTGTGTGTGCATGTGTGTGTGTATGCATGTGTGTGTGTATGTGTTCATTGGAATGTGTGGGGGTTTCTGGGACAACTTTTCTCTACTTTTATTTTTATCTGCCTTTCATTTAGTCTCTGCCTTTGTCCCACTTTGATTTTAATTTTGGTCTCAGGCTTTTGTCGTGGGAGTCTTTGCTTTATTGATTCCTTTTCATCCTTTAGGTATCAGTGCAAATGTTTCTTCTTTAGAGAGAAATTTTCTTTTCACACTGATTAATAAAAATGTTTCTCCTGTTTCTATTTGGGGCTTCACTTAGGGGAAACTGAAAATTAAAACAGAGTAGTTAACTGTCTAGCTAAATGTTGAAGGCATGTTCAGTATGCCCATAGAACCATTCCATTTACTCTCTGCATTGCAGTTACAGCATTCTGTAATTATTCAGTTTGTTTATCTATTTACTTGTCTCCAACTCTGTATATAAAATCCACAGGAAGAAGAACATTGTTGTTCTTATTCACTTTCTTTTCTCTTGTGCCTTGTGTAGGGCTTGACACATAGTAAATGCTTAGAAAATATGTACCAAATTAATTGATTGATTGATTCACTAAGGGAACAAGGGACAAGAATACTAACGAGACAGTGCAGAATTGATATGAATTGCACATATTTGTATGGCTGGGCTAGGTTTTGCAAGGGCAGAGGGGAGATTTAGGGCCAAATCAAGCAGGCCTTGTATACTCTGCCATGGCCACGATTGGACTTTATTCTGGAGATAATGTGAATCTATGGAAGAGCTTACATAAGAAAAGAGAAAGTCAGTTTTATGTTTCAAAATGATCAATGTGTCTGGGGTGGTGAATGGATTAGAATAGTATATGACATGCTGCAAAGGGACCTGTTTGGACACTGTTGAAGTTATCTGGGTAACAGATGATAAAACTCCTACTTAAGGCCAACAGCAGTAGAAGCGAAAAAATATTTGAAAGACTTTAGATAGGAAAAACAAGTCTTGATTGAAAGTGGGCAATGAATAAATTGGAATAAAAAAGAATATAAAGAGCACTCAGAAGCTTAAGTGGGTCAAACAGAGCAAAGAAACACTGACATAAAGTGAGTCTGGTTTGGGTATCAGTGAAAATGGTAGAATAAGGGCCTCTGAAAGTCCTCTCCTCCATAAAAGCAATAAGAACAAGCGCAAACATTTTCAGAATTAACTTTTTAAAAACTGCAGAAATTAATAAAAGGTTTGGGGAAAATTCAGGGAACATTTAAGAAGAACAGCTGAATTTTAAAACCTGATATGAACAGTGCAGTGTTAATTTTTCCTATTCTCATCCCTTCATTTCCAGCTCCATGGTAACCTTGAAAACCAACAGACTATGAACACAGTAAAAACCCCAGGCTTGGCTGCCACTAGAGGGGGCAAAAGAGGGTTGGAACTCTCAAAATCCTGTTTCTGGAGAATTGTTATTTTTTTTGACCTGCCTGGTGGTTCCCTGGAAGACCCCATTCTCAAAGCAGTCTTATTTAACTGATTCAGAGATCACCTAGTATGAATAGCTTTTTTCTTAGGGTCATTTATGAAAAACAATTAGGAGCATTTGTTTAATATCATGGCTGCCTATGGTAGTGAATAATAGTTGGGGCAAATAACAGCTTAACAGGAAATGCTTGAAATGATGTCCATAAAGGGCTCTGAAGAGCTCTGACACATTCCTGAGTATCTAGAAGGCCATGTGCATGCTGTGGTACGTATGAATGCTCAGGGAAGGCCTAGAAGGTTCTAAGCTCTCACCAGTGTCGGACTTTGAGGCTTCACTTAGGGGAAACTGAAAATTAAAACAGAGTAGTTAACTGTCTAGCTAAATGTTGAAGGCATGTTCAGTATGCACATAGAACCATTTGTCAAAGACTTGGGGGCTTATTGGTTCCAGGCACTTAAGGACATCTCTGTTCAGTTGACCACTATGTTAACAGAGCAGAGACTTCCGTGTTGATACATGTCAAAGAGTGCAGATTTTACAGCACTAGTTCAGAAAAATTACTAAACAAACAATAGAAATAACAGCAAACAGTAACAACAACAAACCCTGGTTGGGGGCAGAGGGTAGAATCCAGGATTGCCATATTACCTAAAATGTTCAGTTTTGACAAAAATTATGAGATATGCACAGAATCCAGAAAGTATGACACTTACACAGGAAAAAGCAGTCACTGGAAACTGTCTTTGAGGAAGCTCAAATGTTGGACTTGCTAGAGGAAGACTTTAAACAGGCTATTTAAAGTATATCTAAAGAGCTAAAGGAAAACATGTTTAAAGAAGTAAAAGAGAGCTGAAGAATGAGTTTTCAACAAATGGAAAATATCAGTAAAGATAAAAATAATAAAAAGCAGCCAAATCAAAATCATGGAGTTGAAAAGTGCAATAACTGAAATAAAAAGTCACCATAGGGACACTTGAACAGGTGGGAGAAATAATATACAAACTTAAATGCAAGTAATTGAAATTATCTGTTCTGAGAAACAGAAAGGGAACAGAACAACAAAAAATGAAAGGAGCTGGATAGACCTGTGGGATACCATCAACCATACTAGTATTCACATAGTAGGAGTCTTCAAAGAGGAGGGTGGGGAGAAAGAGGGGGAGAGACACAGAGAGAGAGAGAGAGAGAGAGAAGAAGAAGAAGATGAAGGAGGAGGAGGAGGAGGAAGAGGAGGAGGAGGAGGAAGCAGGGAGAAGAAGAAAGAAGAAAAAGAAGAAGAAAAAAGAAGAAAAAAGAAGAAAAAGAATAAAGGGGAGGAGGAGGAGAAGGAGGAAAAGAAGAAAGGAAGAAAGAAAGAAAGAAAAGAGAAAGAAAGGGAAAAGGATGAGAAGTGTCAGCAGAAAAGGGGGAGGAGAGGAGAGAAAAAGGGAAAGGAGAATGGGCAGATGGGATATTTGAAGAAATAATGGCTGAAAAGTTTCCAAATATGATAAAAATATATTAAGGTGGACACCCAAGAAGCTCAATGAAATCCAAGTAGTGCAGACTTGAAGAGATTCACACTTAGACACATCACAATCAAAGACAAAGAGAGACTCTTAAAAGTGGCAAGAGAAAAGTGAATGGCCATGTACAAGGGACCCTTAGTAGGATTAACAGCTAACTTCTCATTAGGAACTGTGATTCCAGAAGTCAACTGAATGTTTATTCAAAGTGATGAGAAATAATACTGTCAGCCAAGAATTCTGTGTCCAGCACAACTATCCTCCAAAATTGAAGGTGAAATTAAGACATTACAAGATAAACAGAAACTGAGAAAATGTGTCACTATCAGACCTGTTGTACAACAAATACTAAAGGAATGCTGTAGGCTAAAATAAATGACACTAGAGAGTAACTCAAATCTGCATAAAGAAATAACATCAGTAAAGGTTACTAAATAGGTAAATACAAAAGAGAGTATAAATGTATTTTTTATTTGTAACTTTTTTCTTCTGTATAATTTGTAAGACAACTGTATAAAGCAATAATTATAAATCTATGTTGATGGTCATATGACACATAAGGACAATTCGTATGACAATAACTGCACAAAGGAGAGATGAGGGAACAAAGTTTTATATACTATTGAAATTAGGTTGATATTAATCTCAGCTAGAATGTTATAAGTCAAAATACAATATTGTAATGACTGGAACAACACTAATACATGACTTAAAAAAAAGTGAAAGAAACAAGGGGAATAAAATAGCAGACTAAAAAAATACCTACTTAACACAAAAGAATGCAATGATTTAAGGATAGAGAAACAAAAAAGACATAGGAAATGGAAAACAAATAGCAAAATGGCATACATAAATCATACCTTATCAGTAAATACATTAAATGTAAATGTATTAAATACTTCAATTAAAAGGCAGGGATCCGCAGAATGGATAAAAATTATCTAAATATATGGTGTCTACAAAAGACACCCTTAAATTCAAAGAAGCATGTAGGCTGAAAGTAAAATAATTTAAAAATTTATACCATTCAAACAGTAACCAAGAGAGCTGAGTGACTATATTAATATCAGACAAAAAGACTTTAAGTAAAAACCTGTTACAAAAGACAAATGATGGCATTATATATTAATAAAAATGTCAATTTACCGTAAGATATAATGATTATAAACATATAACTAAAATAAACCTAAAAACAGTGTCTCACAACAAATGAAACAAAAACTGACAGAATCGAAGGAAGATACAGGCAATTCAATAATAATAGTTGGAGATTTTCGTGCCTCAATTTGAATAGGACAATTGGGAAGAAGATCAGTATGGGACTAGAATACTTCATCAATGCTAAAATTCAACTAGATTTAATAGGCATACACAGAACACTGCACAAAAAGAATCAGAATAAAATAAGTCTGAAGTATGGAATCCCGTACGAAAAGTATAATGAGTTGGGACTGAGAATAATTAGAGAATAGAAAATAGGAAGCCAAGATGGGTTTAAGCAAAAGGAATTTGTAAAAGGCAAAGCGGTTCACATGTTTGTGTCTTCAGATCTTGAAGACATTCAGCTGAGCTTTCTGATATGATTTTCTTTCATCAGGATACACCCCCCACCCCCACTTAATCACCCAAGTCATAATCTCTCCTTCCCCTTTACAGATAAACCCTGGTGTCTAACACATTCTACTTTCATCTCTACCCTCATCAAGAGGTAAGCTTGCAAAAGTGTTGAGACTTTGAAAGACTGAAGATAAATAGCTCAGAGATATCAAATTTGGAAGTATTTAAGAGATTACTAGCCAGTTCTAAAAGGATGGCACCTAAACTGGCAGTCCAGAAACTGCCAGTGTATTCTAAGTACCCTGGCTTGCATCTAAAGCATAGGTTTGTTTCCCATTGCAATACAGAGATTCAGCACTATCCATGCCTATGGGTGCCTGAGCATTTTAGTACAATGGTTAAATGCTAAGTTTTTGCTGTAGAACCACATGTATATATGGAATTAATTCTGCCACTTAATATATGTGTAGTATTGCACAACTTAATCTCTTTAAGCCTTAGAATCTTTATTTGTAATAATAATAATATCTATCTCATTGTGATGTTGTGAGAATTAAATGAAATAATAATGTAAACTGTTTAGCTGAGTGTCTTTTGTGTAAGGAGTTAATATCCTTACCCAGATTAAATGTTCTTTAAAGGAACTAAGCCTCATTAGACTGGGATTTAGATCTCTGTCCAGGAGAAATCATGCTTTTAATTTAGGCATTTTTTTTTCCTTCTGGAATCTTATTGCAACTGGTCAAGCTATATTAGAAATGAAAACCTATTGTACTAACCACTCCCAAAGGACTCATTCCTCCTTGCTAATGTAATCCAGGGAGCAGAGGCATGAAATAGTTAAATAGGAAAAATTCTGACTTGCTCCACACAAGGCAAATACTTATTAACATTACACAGGAAATATCAAGTCACCCTGCTTCCAGCCAATGGAGCAAATCCATTTGTATGTTAGACCCCCCTCAGTTGACCATTTTACAAAAAGTTGTCAAATATAAAACTGGCCTTTTATTACCATAGCAAAAAAGCTTAGAGAAAAGCACAAGCTGAAACTGAAAATATGACCTTGACTCAGGAAAGGAAGTGGCAGATCACAAGGGAAGAAAACAATGTGGGGCCCTAAGAGGGTTAACATAGCCTGGAGGAAGACGAAAAATCCAGAGTGGACCAGAGCTGGGAGTCTTTCTTTACTCTGTCCAGCTAGAAACTTTCTAACATTTCTTAGCAAGGAAGAACTAAAATTGATAGGTTTTTCTTTAATGAATACAAGCTTAGATTGTCAATGGAGACAACTATAGCTAGTTTTCAACATAAAGCATGGAAGTCAATCTTTTAAAATTAACTGTTATTATAAAAATCCTGAGTTTAAGACCCCTCCACGCATTGCTCTATAGAGACACCTGAGCTGCTTGAACAGCACTGTCTATTTCAGTTAAGATTCTGGCGCCAGAGTGAGGAAAACCATGTGGGTAGCAGTTTTCAGAGTACTTCTTTAGCCAGTTTACTTCTGCTTAATGACAACAGTGGACTTATTCTCTTGTACACCCTCTGCATCCTCCACTGTAATGAGAAACCCAGACAAATAACTTTTTAAGGTACCCCAAGTTCTAGAAGCCTCCAATTCTGCCATAACATTGACATAAAACTTTTAATCCCCAACTGGTAGTGAATCTAAGCAGAGGAAAAAAAAAGAGGCAATGTGAAGTGGGTTCCTCCATACTTGGGGAAGGAAACTCAAACAATTTCCTAGTGACCTCATACAGCTTGGGCACAGAAAGGAGTGAGGAATAAAAGGTGATAGAAATAAGATTTACACTGATATATTAGGTGAGGGTTACTGGCCGTGGTCTGCCTTTTCAGTGGAGTTAGAAGCTGCTACAGGATATTTTACCAGTTACAACCTATGTATGTGAGAAGGAGCCTCCTATTGGGAACTTTTCCAAGGTCTAATAAAGCTGTGCTTTGCTCTCTCTGACCTTGGCCCAGCGACAGGTAAGTCCCACAACTTCTACCACCTTATAAACACTGAGATGGGCCATGAGAAAGGAATATAGAGGCTCTATTTAGAGGATTAGGTCAACAAGCAGGCAGAAAAATGTCAAAACCACTAATCTAATTTACTGATGCTCTTAATGGGAGAATATAGGAAAATTTTTTGTCATGTACTGCAAATATGGCTTCAGCACCTTCATCCAGAGAAGCCCAAAGTTAGGGAATTGCACAAAGAACAAGTAGTGTTACTGACCCAGGCAGAGAGTGGAAATGAAGGGAAGAACTCATAGGTGAGTTTGGGTGACAGGCTTCTCTCCTTTCCTTTCTTTTCCCTTCCCTTCCTTCCTTCCCTTCCCTTCCCTTCCCTTCCCCTCCCATTTTCTTTTCTTTCTTTCCTTCCTTGCTTCCTTCCTTCCTTCCTTCCTTCCTTCCTTCCTTCCTTCCTTCCTTCCTCTCTCTTTTTTTTTTTAGATATAATTTGAGTGTTTACTGTATGACATGATACTATGTTAAGACTTACGAATAGAAAGATTAATGATGCAAGTCTTGCCATTGACTTATTGAAAGAATTTTATCAAGAACCCAGGTAATGAGTAATGAACAACACCCAGTTCCTACTCTTTGAGAACTCTCAGTTTGCTTTAGCCAACAGTGTAGAATATGGTGCATAAATGGGTACAGTATCACAGGAATAGAGGAAGTAAGTCACTTTCCAAGGGCAGTGAGAAATAGTTAACTAACATGGTGACAGTTGAACTGGGTGAAGGTTGATTTGGAGACACTTATGTGATGGTGTGGAAGGAAGACTTTCTAGCTATGTGGCATGGTATGATAATACAAAAAAGGGTGATGGTTTTGAAGAATGGTGTGGTCTTTAGTCTCACCGGTCCATAGGGTTAGGAGGAGGATGTAGGCATTATTAGAAGATAAAACTGATTAGATCTGCTTGGTGCAAGATCATGGAGGGTCTTTCGAAGTAAATTCTTCAATTAATTCTGGCTGCAGGAGATCATGAGGAGCACTTAAGCAAGGATGGAGTGGGGTGAAGACTTGAGTTGCTTTGCATTTTACAAAGATCATCTTGATAACTGGTGGTGGATGGAAACCAAGAGATCAGATAGAAAGTGGTTGCAGTGGTGTGTGAAAAGAGGGGTGTGGGAGTGAAGCAGGAAATGATGAAGGGAGAGCACTCTATATCCACAAGGGTAAATAGATATGTGTATGATTAACTGTAATAGAGTTTGGAGTAAACACAGAGAATTAAAATGAATGCAAGAGGCACAACACCCCTAATGGTGAGGTTCTTTTTAAGCAGCTCCTCATGGGCAGAAGCCTTCTTGATGAAGCAAGTGAAGTGACAACTGCCAATAAGTCTTGGATAAATCTCAACATAGTAGACACCCTGGAGCTTCTGGAAGATCTTAAGATCAGCTGACTAGCAAACAGATTACTAACAAAGATCTCTTTTCTGGCAAGAAGGGAGTTGTTTTGGCTTTCAGAAGCCCTTCTTACAAAAACACCCAGAACAAAATAAAATTGACATTTTTTTTTTCCTTTGTCCTGGAAGCTAATGTTGGTTTTGAAGAGGATGGAAAGTCTGTACATCTAAGCTGACCTCTCAGCCAGCTGTACTTGCAAGCCTCAGGCCTCAGTTTTCCCATGGTTGTGAATCGTCAGCAATACTAGGTTCTTCTAGTCCTAGCTATGCTACTTAAGCAATTTGTGACTCTGGGTGTGTAACCTTCCCTCTCAGGATGAATCTGTAACAACAGGAGTTTGTAGTCAGTGCTCTTTTAGATTTTCTCTGAAACTCTTACTCTTTGTCACTCCGGATCTATCCTGGCATGCATTGGGAATACCAATAAAGGTTTGAAACACAATAATAAATAAATGGAGCCAGGTGCCTTGGCGGGATCACTTGAAAGATGTTAAGTGCTCATATCACAAAGCCCTGGGGCAGCCTCACTGGTGGCAGCATCCCCTAAGGTTTTTGTCTGTTTTCAGGGTGACATTCTTCTCTCAAGGTTTTGGGGATACAGGAGGTGAGAGAAGACTTTATTCCTGAATCATGGAAATGAACACACTGAAATCAGATCTTCCTTCCCGGTGTGGATTTGTTCCCAGGTGTCAGTCTGCAGCGTTGGGTCACCGACCAGCTGCAATGCTGCACAGGTTGTATTTTTTTCTTTGCAACATTTGGTGGAACGTTTCGGGCTGGGGTGAGGGGAGGATTATCTGAAGCAGATGTTTAGGGGCTATCTATCTGACACAATTGAGGAATTAGTTTTAAGTGATTATCCATGTGACCAGTCTTGGAGCACTCACCTTTCTGGGCCAGGAAAGCAAGGCTTGGCTGGCTACATTCTAAGGAGAAACAGCAAGGAGTGTTGAGGACTGTGTGCATGGATATACTTGTGCTTGGAGACTGTTTCCAGAAGACAGTTCATGAGTCAAGTAAAAGCAACTACAAGAGGTTCCCCAGAAGATGGGTCTCAGATAACTCTGAAGAGACCTAGAGCCAGCATGACTGAGGAATTGTAAACTGATTCTATGTGCTCAGGATAGCACAGACTTACAGGAAAGTCACTCTTAGGAGGCAACTACTGATGGCTAATGAGGGTCCTGCAGGAAAAGCTACTGAGAATGAACCTGGATGCTGAACATGCCAGCTGAAGGGGTGTGGTTAGGTGGCAATCAAAGGCCACCTATCCTGCTACCCTCTCAACCTTACATAGTCCCTATAGCCTTGGTTCAATGTGAAACTCAAGTTGTGCTTAAGATAGCGGGGAGAGAGGGGTAGGGAATCCTATATTGACTGATATGGGCCTCATGGTGTGAATAGGGGCTTTGAATAAAAACTACATAGAATTTTACAAGAGAAAGGCACATTTCTTGCATACATGGATTCTTGTCTTTTGATTTGCATCTGCAACAAAAATGAGTAAAATGAAGTGAGAGAGTTGCAGTGGCTGGAAGTCCCAGGGGGGTGTTTCAGGGACACTAAAGATGGAAAGGCGTCACAGACAAGGCCAAAATCAAGATTAAAAGATGGCTTCAGCTTAGGTTTTAACACGATGCCAATAAAAATCTGCCCTTTGGCCCTTATGTTAACCTCAAAAGGCTACATACAAAGAGGATGACTTTAAACCTGTAATGGTGGATTTGGCTTCCCTGGGAGCAAATACACAGGCATTATTCTGCTCGTCTTTATTCCCTCTGTCCTCTCTGGCCTACAGTCAAGCAGATTCCCATTTTCCTCTGTGGGAGGGATATTTCACTGGAGAACAACAGCTCATTGAGGGCGAGTGGTGTTCACTCTGAGTCATCCTCGTTGAGGCTTTGTGGGTTTGGTTTTATTCAGCCTGTGTTGCCATGACAAAGTACCATAGAGTGGGTAGATTAAACAACAGAAATTTATTTGTCACCATTCTGGAGGTTGGGAAGTCCAAGATCTTGATCTTGGTGCTGGCCAATTTTGTTGCTGGTGAGAGCTCTTTTCCTGACTTGCAGACAGCCGCCTTCTCACTGTGTCCTCACCTGACCTGTGAACTCTGGTGTCTCATTCCTTTCTTATAAAGACACTAATCCTATTGGATCAGGGCCTTACTCTTATGATATTGTTTAACCTTAATTATTTTAAGTTAGGCCCTATCTCCAAATGTAGTTATTGGGGGTTAGGGCTTCAACACGTGAATTTTGATGGCACAAATTTTCAGACTGTAGTATCATCCCTGTGTGTGGCTAGAATATAGGACACCAGAGGGTGGGTGGAGAGGAGACGTACTGGAACTTCTTTCTTCTACCCCTCCAGCAGGCAGAAACACTGCTTGTCAGCATGCCACCTTTGGTTCTTCACCAAGACCAAAGGAATTCGGAGCCATTTTTATGTGTAGAGCACTGTAATATGTTCTTAATATGTTAACATTTTAAATCTCACAACAGCCTCATACTGAAGAAACGATTACTACTCCAACCTAACAGCTGGTAGATACAGAAAGGTTAATGATCATATAACACCAAGATCTATTCTAAGCATGTTATATGGTTATATATGTTATATGCATTTAGTCTTTACAATATATGTTATATATATATGTTATATGCATTTAGTCTTTACAATATGTTATATGTTATATATATATGTTATATGCATTTAGTCTTTACAATAGCCCTAGGAAGTTGTGAAAGAAAAAATTAGCCAACCTTTAGAAATAAGGCAAAAAGAGGGTTGCACATTCTTTTAAAGTCACACTCAACATTGTCAAATGAGACCGCTATGACCTCTCCAAATATATCCACACTCTAATTCCTGGGTCCTGTGAGTTGTTGTGTTACAGGTAAAAAGGACTTTGCATATGTAATAAAGCTGATAGAATTTAAGATAGGGAGATTATCCTAGGCTATCAATGTGGACACAGTCTGATCAATTGACCCTTTAAAGGCAAAGAACTTTCTTCAGCTGGTGTGCATCAAGAGCAGAAGGGGAATTCAGAGATTTGAAGGGCAGGAGGGACCTGAGTTGTGTTGTTGGAGAGGGACACATAGAAAGCAGGAGAAAAAAAATGCAAACAGCCTCTAAGAGTAAGGCCACCTGGCTGAAAGCCAGTAGGGAAACAGGAACCACAGTCCTACAACTAAGTATCATGGAGCCTACAAGTGCTTTCTTCCTAGAGCCTCCTGATTAGAGCTCAACTGGCTGACACCTTGGTTTTGGCCTTAGGAAACCTGAAGCAGAGAAACCAATTGAGCCGACCTGGATTTCTGGCCTACAGAGCTGTGAGATAATGAATTTGTGTGTGTGTGTTTTTTAAAGCTGCTGTTTACAATAATTTGTTTCAGCACGAACAGAAAGCTAATATACTCACTTGAGAACTCTCTAGGGCCAGTGCTGTCCACTAGAACATTGAGCTATGGCCAAAATGCTCCATTCTGTCCTCTCCAACACAGAAGCCACTAGTCACAGCTGGCACTGAGCACATAAAATGTGGCTACAGTGACTGAGAAACTGAATTTTCAGTTTTATCTATTTCTATTTAATTTATATTTAAATTTAAATAGCTACATGAGGTTAGTAGTTACCATATTTGACAGTGCAACTGTAGGGTGTGTACCTGTGTATCACTTACTATTGGCTAAATAGGGCCCAGACTCTTTAACTTATTCATCAATGTGTAGGTTTTTGTCTGATTGAGATGCAAATGTTTTTGGTCTAGTGGAAAAGATAACTCCAAAGTTTATGAACATATTTCCTCTATGACATTAACCAGTTTTGTATCTAATCTAACAATCTTATTCTGATATTCTAGTGTCTATAAAATGTCAGTTCTTCAAATGCTCTTTGAACTACTTTTACCCTGTTGGTTTCCTACTTAATGAGTTAGAGCTTTGAGAGCTATGCAATCTATACTTGTATGTGTCATGTTTTTAAATTTTCTTTGAAAATTATGCTATTATTAGATACTTCTATTATCCTTGTTTTACCAGTGGTCAAACTGGACACAGAGATGTTAAATTGTTTTTCTCTCTTTTTTTTTTTTTTTTTTTTTTTGAGACAGAGTCTCACTCTGTTTCCCAAGCTGGAGTGCAGTGGCGTGATCTCGGCTCACTGCAAGCTCCACCTCCCAGGTTCACGCCATTCTCCTGCCTCAGCCTCTCTAGTAGCTGGGACTACAGGCACCCACCACCATGCCCGGCTAATATTTTTTGTATTTTTAGTAGAGACGGAGTTTCACTGTGTTAGCCAGGATGGTCTCAATCTCCTGACCTCGTGATCCCCCTGCCTTGGCCTCCCAGAGTGCTGGGATTACAGGCGTGAGCCACGGCACCCGGCCTGTTAAATCATTTTTCTAAGGTCACATAGCTGATGAGGTACAGCCAGTATGACTCCATAGAGCACACTCGTAACTAGTGTACAAAAATGTCTTGGTTTGTTTGAACATTGATTGAAAAACACAACATCAGGGCATCTATGGGGTACACTTCCTGGAATGTGTTTCAAGGGAGCCCTGGAAACAGCGAATGTTCATAAGGCAGAGAGATGCCTGGCTGTGTGGGGTGGTGAGAAGCACCCAGGGTCTAGCACATGAATATTTGAAGGTTGTGCTAGGGAAGGGCTGAGGCTATTTCGTGCTGGCTGTTTTTCTTGATGTGCTAGGGCTAAGTTATTTTGGCTTGGTCTTGGTGAGGAATCTGTAGAGAGAAGGTATCAGAGCTAACAGCAGTAATTAAACAGTTTCCCATTTCATGTATTGTGACATCCATTTGCAGAGTTACACCCAATAATTGTTGGAAAAGATTTCCCTCTTCCCATCATGATAACGTAAATTGATGGAAGTTGTATTTCTCTGGGAGGTGGCAGCTCTATGCAAGGGTGACTTGATCTGTTGCTGTAGCCACGTGTCAGGAAACTCCACCACCAGCAGATGAGAGATGCTCTGCTCTCCACACTTAGTCTAACTTTGGATTTCCCCATGTTTCCATGCTACTTTCAAGCCATGATCTTTGGGTGACATTTGATAAGTCTGTCCATTTCCCTTAGAATTCCAAATATGTTATTGTCTCAAAGGTGGACCACTATGAAACTTAGTTTCTCTTAAAAAGAGAATTGATTTGTGAAGTGTATGGACTTTTATTTATTAATAATTAACAATTAAAAATCATATATATTTTTGGAGTACAATGTGATGTTTCCACACACACACACACACACACACACACACACACACATATTGTGGAATGATTAAGTCAAATTAATTAAAATATCCATCACCTCCCATATTTATCTTTTTGTGTGTGTGGTGAGAATATTTGTAGTCTACACTCTTGGCAATTTCCAAATACACTCTACATTATTTATTATCTGTAGTCACCATGCTGTACAATAGGTATCCAGAACTTACTCATCCTGTCTAACTGAAACTTTATACCCTATGACCAGCATCTATTTGCCCTCTTTCCCAGCTTCTGGTGACAATCAGTCTATGCTCTGCTTCTGTAAGTTGACCTTTTTTAGAGTTCACGTGTAAGTGAGGTCATACAATATTTGCCTTTCTGTGCTTGTCTTATTTCACATAATGTAATGCCCCGCAGGTTCATTCGTTTTGTGACAAATGACAAGACTTTCTTCTTTTCTTAGGCTGAATAGTATTCCATTATGTTTATATACCACATATGCTTTATCCATTTATCCACTGATGGACACTTAAGTTGTGCCCATATCTTGTCTATTGTGAATAGTGTTGCAATGAACATAGGAGTGTGTATAGCTATCTTTTGACGTATTGATTTTATTTCCTTCAGAAGTAGGAATCATATGGTAGTTCTGTTTTTCATTTTTTGAGAAACCTCTATACTGTTTCCATAATGGCTGTACTTACACCCAATAACAATGAACAAGGGATCCTTTATCATCACATTCTTACCAACACCTTGTTTCTTTTTGGTAAAAGCCATTCTAACAGGTGTGAAGTGATATCTTATTGCACTTTTAATTTGCGTTTCCCTAATGAGTAATGATGTTGAACATTTTTTCATATACTTGAACATTTATGTGTCTTCTTTTGAGAAATAGACATTTCTATACTTAAATAGACATTCCAGTGCTTCACACACATTTAATTTACTTTTTCATTTTGTTTTATTTTAAAGTTATTTTAATTTTTTAATTTAATAGATGTCAGAGTACAAGTGGTTTTTGGTTACATGGATGAATTGTATAGTGGTGCACCACGGGATTTTAGCATACTCATCACCCAAGTGCTGTACCTTGTACCCAATAGGTAGTTTTTCATACCTCACCCTCCTCCCAGTTTCCACTTTTCTGAGTCTCCAATGTTCATTATTGTTTTCCTCTGTGAGGAATGTCAATGGTTGTTTAGTGGGAATAGCATTGAATCTATAAATTACTTTATAGAAAATAGCCCTTACCACCCATTTTCATGATACTGATTTTTCTGTCCATGAGCATGCAATATTTTTCCATTTGTTTGTGTCCTTTCTGAGTTCCTTGAGCAGTGGTTTAGATTCTCCTTGAAGAGGTCTTCATTTCCCTTTTTATCTGTATTCTTAGGTATTTTATTCTCTTTGTAACAATTGTGAATGGGAGTTCATTCATGATTTGAATCTCTGCTTGTCTCTTGTTGGTATTTAGTAATGCTCGTGATTTTTGCACATTGATTTTGTATCCTGAGACTGCTGAAGTTGCTTATCAGCTTAAAAAGCTTTGGGACTGAGGCTATGGGGTTTTCTAGATATAGGATTATGTAATCTTCAAACAGAGAAAGTTTGCCTTCCTCTCTTCATATTTGAATACCTTTTATTACTTTTTCTTGCCTGATTGCCCTGGCGAGAACTTCCTATACTATGTTTAATAGGAGTGGTGACAGAGAGCATCCTTGTTTTGCCCAGTTTTCAAGGGGAACACTTCCAGTTTTTGCCCATTTAGTATAATATTGGCTGTGGATTTGCCATAAATGGCTCTTATAATTTTAAATTATGTTCCATCAATACCGAGTTTATAGAGAGTTTTTAACATGAAGGGATGTTGAATTTTATCTAAAGCCTTTTCTGCATCTATTGAGATAGTAATATGGTTTCTGTCTTTATTTCTGTTTATGTGATGAGTTATATTTATTGATTTGTGTATGTTGAACCAGACTTGCATCCTGGGGATGAAGCCAACTTGGTCATGGTGGATAAACTTTTTGATGTGCTGCTGCATTCGGTTTGCCAGTATTTTATTGAGGATTTTTATATCAATGTGCATCAGGGATATTGTCCTGAAGTTTTCTTCTTTTGTTGTATCTCTGCCAGGTTTTGGTATCAGGATGATGCATGATGCTGGCCTCATAAAATAAGTTATGGAGGAGTCTCTCCATTTCAGTTGTTTGGTGTTGTTTCAGAAGAAATGACACCAGCTCCTTTTTGTATTTCTGGTAGAATTCAGATGTAAATCTGTCTGATCCTGGTTTTTATTTTATTTATTTATTTATTTATTTATTTATTTAATTTATTTATTTTTGGCTGGCAGGCTATTTATTACTGCCTCAATTTCAGAACTTTCTATTGGTCTGTTCAGGGATTTAATTTCTTGCTGGTTTGGTCTTGGCAGGGTGTATCTGTCCAGGAATTTATGTATTTCTTCTATATTTTCTAGTTTATTTGTATAGATGTGCTTATAGTATCGTCTGATGGCTGTTTGTATTTCTGTGGATAGTGGTGATATCTTCTTTATCATTTTTTATTGAGTCTATTAGATTCATCTATTTTTTCTTCCTTATTGGTCTAGCTAGTCTATTTTATTTAATTTTATTAATTTTTTAAAAAAAATCAGCTCCTGGATTCATTGATTTTTAAGGTTTTTGTTATGTCACTATCTCCTTCAATTCCACTCTGATCTTAGTAATTTCTTGTCTTCTGCTAGTTTTCGGGTTTGTTTTCTCGTCATTCTCTAGTTCATTTAGTTGTGATGTTAGGTGTTGATTTAGTATCTTTCTCGCTTTTGATGTGGACATTTAGTGCTATAAATTTCTCCCTTAACACTGCTTTAGCTGTGTCCCAGAGATTCTGGTCTGTTGTGTCTTTGTTCTCATTGGTTTCAAAGAACTTCTTGATTTCTGCCTTAATTTCATTATTTACTCAGGAGTCATTCGGGAGCAGGTTGTTCCATTTCCATGTAGTTGTATGGTTTTGAGTGGGTTTCTTAATCTTGAGTTCTAATATGATTACACTGTGGTCTCAAAGACTGTTTGTTATGATTTCAGTTCTTTTGCATTTGCTTAGGAGTGTTTTACTTCCAATTATGTGATCAGTTTTAGAGTAAGTGCCATGTGATGACAAGAAGAATGTATATTCTGTTGATTTGGGGTAGAGAGTTCTGTAGATATCTATCATGTCCACTTGATCCAGAGCTGAGTTCAAGTCTTGAATATCCTTGTTAATTTTCTATCTCAATGACCTGTCTAATACTGACAGTAGGATGTTAAAGTCTCCCACTGTTATTGTGTGGGAGTCTTGGGAGTCTCCATTTCTTTGTAGATCTCTAAGAGCTTGTTTTATGAATCTGGGTGCTCCTTTAATGAGTATATATATATTTAGGATAGTTAGCGCTTCTTGTTGAATTGATCCCTTTACCATTATATAATGCCTTTCTTTGTCTTTTTTGATCTTTGTTGGTTTAAAGACTGTTTTGTCAGAAACTAGGATTGCAACCCCTGGTTTTTTTTTTTTTTTTCTTTCCATTTGCTTGGTAAATTTTCCTCTATCCCTTCATTTTGAGCCAGTGTATCTTTGGATGAGAGATGGGTCTCCTGAATACAGCACACGGATGGGTCTTGACTTGATCCAGCTTGTGATTCTGTGCCTTTTAATTGGAGCATTTAGCCCCTTTTACATTTAAGGTTAATATCGTTATGTGTGAATTTGATCCTGTCATCATGATGCCAGCTGGTTATTTTTTGCATTAACTGATGCAGTTTCTTTATAGTGTCATTGGTCTTTGTACTTCAGTGTGTTTTTGCAGTGGCTGGTAGCAGTTTTTACTTTCTATTTTTTGTACTTCCTTCAAAAGCTCTCGTAAGGCAGACATGGTGGTGATGGATTCCTTCAGCATTTGCTTGTCTGAAAAGGATTTTATTTCTCTTTCACTCATGAAGCTTAGTTTGGCTGGATATAAAACTCTGGGTTGGAAATTCTTTTCTTTAACAATGTTGAATATTGGTACTCAATTTCTTCTGGCTTGTAGGTTTTCCACTGATAGGTCCACTGTTAGCCTGATGGACTTCCTTTTGAGGTTACCTTGCCTTTCTCCCTTTCAGTGCTTAACATTTGTTCCTTCATTTTGACCTTGGAAAATCTGATATTATGTGTCTTGGGGTTGATCTTCTCATGGAGTATCTCACTTTTCTCAATTTGAATGCTGGCCTGTCTTGCTAGGTTGGGAAAGTTCTCCTGGATGATATCCTGAATTATGTTTTCCAACTTGGTTCCATTCTTCAAGTCTCTTTCAGGTACCCCAATCAGTCATAGGTTCAGTCTTTTTGCATAATCCCATACTTATCAGAGCTTTTGTTCATTCATATTTATTTATTTTTCTCTAATCTTGTGTATTTTAGAGAAATCTTGTGTATTTCTCTAATCGCTCTCTTATTTTAGCAAGATGATTTCCAAGCTCTGACATTCTTTCCTCTGCTTGGTCTATTCAGCTATTGATACTTCTGGTTGTATCGTAAAGTTCTTGTGTTGTGTTTTTCAGCTCCATCAGGTTATTTATGTTCCTTTCTAAACTGGCTATTCTGGATAACACTCTTGTAATGTTTTATCTTCATTCTTAGCTTCTTTGCATTGGGTGAGAACATGCTCCTTTAGCTCTGCAAATTTCATTATTACTCACTTTCTGCAGCCTACTTTTGTCAATTCATGCATCTCAGCCTCTGTGCAGTTTTGGGCCCTTGCTGGAGAGGTGTTGCAATCATTTGGAGGAGAAGAGGCACTCTGGCTTTTTGAGTTTTTGGTGTGTTTTTTTTTTTTTTTAATTGATTCTCTCCCATCTTCACGAGTTTATCTAGCTTTAATATTTGAGGCTGCCGACCTTGGGATGATTTTTTTGTGGGGACTTATTTGTTGATGCTGTTGTTGTTGTTGCTTTCCATTTGCTTGCTTTTAACAGTCAGGTCCCTCTTCTGTAGGGCTGCTGTGGTTTGCTGGGGATCCGCTTCAGATCCTATTCACCCTTACCTGGGTCCCTCCTGCACCTGGAGGTGTCACCAGCAGAGGCCACAGAACAGCAAAGATGGCTGCCTGCTCTTTCCTCTAGGATCTCTATATTTAATTAACTTAGATGATCACAAGTTCCCACAATAGGCTGTCTGCAAGCTTGAGGAACAAGGAGAGCCAGTTCAAGTCTCAAAACTGAAGAACATAGAATCTTATGTTCGAGGGCAGGAAGCATCCAGCACAGGAGAATGATGTAGGCGAGGAGGCTAGGCCAGTCTTGCCTTATCACATTTTTTCTGCCTGTGTTATATTTGCTGGTGACTGATTAAGGGTGGGTCTGCCTTCCCCAGCCCACTGACTCAAATGTTAATCTCCTTTGGCTACACCCTCACAGACACACCCAGGATCAATACTTTGCAGCCTTCAATCCAATCAAGTTGACACTCCATATTAACCATCACAGGCACCAACTAATGCCAGCAGGAACGCTACTGTATAAGGTGTTTGGTGACCCCTGTTGGGGTGTCTCATACAGTCAGGAGGCACGGGATCTGGGACCTGCTTAACGAAGCATTCCAGCTACCTCTTGGCAGAGGAGGTGTACTGCGCTGGTGGGAATCCCATTTGTCTGGACTGCCTGGAGTCCTCAGAGCCAGCAGGAGGAAAGACTTACATTTGCTGATCTGTAGATACCACGGCTACCCCTCTCCCCAAGGTCTCAGTCCCAGGGAGATCAGAATTCTGTCCCTAAACCCCTGGCTGGAGTTGCTGAAAATCCTGCAGGGAGCCCCAGGTTGGTGAAAAGAGGTAGGTCAGGGTCCAGTCTAAAGAGGCAGTCTGGCCATGATTGATCTGTCACAGCTATTGTGGTGCACTTGGGGAATTCCTCCTGACTCCAAACCGTTCAGTCTCCCTGGCACTGGCAGGGGAAAGTCAGCAGACTGGAACTGCCGTGGTGGCTGCTGCCCCTTCCCTCTGGGTGCTCAGTTGTTTTAGGCTGAAGGCAGCCATGGTGATGGCCGCCGGCCCTCCCCTGGGGAGCACAATTATCTTAGGTGGCAGACAGCGGCAGTGATGGCAGCCGCCCCTCCCTCAGGAAATCAGTAGTCTTAGGCAGCCTCCAGCTTTGTGGCCACCAAAAATCTGCACAGCTCTGTGCTTGGATCCCAAGGCCCTTGTGGCATGGGCCCATGAGGGAGCTCTCCTGATCCATGGGTTGCACAGACCCGTGGATAAAGCATGGTTTCCTGGGTGGGGTAGCATAATCACTCACCACCTCCCTTGGCGGGGAGTGGGAGTTCCCCTTGTCCCGTGTGGCTCCCGGGTGGGCTGTGGCACCACCTTTGACTTTCCTTTCTCTCCATGGGTCGCGCCAACCGCCTAGTCCGTCTCAATGAGAGAACCTGGATACCTCAGTTGCCAGTGCAGGATTCACTTGCCATTTTCGTTCTTCTTGGTGGGAGCCTCGGACTGCAAGTGTTTCTAGTCAGCCATCTTGGCCTCTTCCCCTGATGGTTTTTATTGAAAATGTCTGTCTGTTTAGAAAAGTTTTCATTCACATCCTGAATTTTTAAAAAATGTCTTTATATTGGCTCTTACCTTTCTCTTGTATTACCTTGACTAACTTAATAATCAATCTTTTGAATTCTTTCTCTGGTATTTCAAAGATTTCATTTAGTTTGAATCTACTGTTGGAGAGTTAATGTGATCTTTTGGAGATGCTATAGAATCGCATTTTTTCATATTGCCAGAATAATTTTTTCTGGTTTATTTTTATGTGGGTAGACTATTTCTTCTAATTATTCTTAAATTTATTTTTTATTTCATTGGATATTTAAATTTTTTTTTCCCTTGAGGATGTGACTTATAGTTTATTGTCACCTAGTTTCAGCTCTAGGTACTTTCAGTGGCAAAGACTGTATATGTTTCTTGGTTATAGAGAATCTTTGTACAATGGCTTTCACAGATACTGGTTGTCGTAGCATTGTGTTGGGTGTGTGAGCAGGTTCACTGTCTCCTGTGGGGCTAGAGTATTTGCCCACTTTTTTTTTTTTTTTTTTTTTTTTGAGATGAAGTCTTGCTCTGTCGCCCAGGCTGGAGTGCAGTGGCCAAATGTTAGCTCACTGCAAGCTCCGCCTCCCAGGTTTATGCCATTCTCCTGCCTCAGCCTCCCGAGTAGCTGGGACTACAGGCGCCCGCCACCTCGCCCGGCTAGTTTTTTGTATTTTTTAGTAGAGACGGGGTTTCACCATGTTAGCCAGGATGGTCTCGATCTCCTGACCTCGTGATCCGCCCATCTCCTCGGCCTCCCAAAGTGCTAGGATTACAGGCTTGAGCCACCGTGCCCGGCCTTTGCCCACTTTTTAATTAGGTTGTTTTCTTGCTATTGAGTTGTTTGGATTCTTTAAATATATTGAGTATTAACCCCTTGTTCCGATGTATGCTTTGCAAATATTTTCTTCCACTTCGTAAACTGTCTCTTCACTTCATTATTTCCTTTGCTGTGAAGAAGTTTTTAGTTTTATGCAATCTCATTTGTCTACTTTTGCCTTTGTTACCTGTACTTGTGGGGTTATAGCTGAAAAAATCTTTGTCATGACTGATGTCATTTCTTTTTTTTTTTTTTTTCCTATTTTCTAAGTAGTTTTACAGTTTCAGGTCTTATATTCAACTCTTTAATTCATTTTGATTTAATTTTTATGTATGGGGTAAGATAAGGGTCCATTTGTATTCTTTTACATGTGAATATCCAGTTTTCCCAACATTATTTGTTGAAGAGACTGTCCTTTTCCCATTGTTTGTTCTTGGCATCTTTGTCAAAAACAAGTTGACCATAAAGGTGTCAATTTATTTCTGGGCTCTCAATTCTGTTCCACTGGGCTATATGTATGTTTTTATGACAGTAAGATGCTGCTTTGTTCACTACAGCTTTGTAGTAGACTTTGAGATCAGGTAATGGAAGGCTTCCAGCTTTTTATTTTTTTCTTTTTCCTCAAGATTGCTTTGGCTATTTAGGGTCTTTGCGGTTCCACACAGATTTTAGAATTTTTTTTTATTTCTGTAAAAATTGTCATTGGGATTTTGATAGTGATTGCATTGAATTTGTAGATCACTTTGACTCATATCTATTTTTGCAAAGGGATAAAATATTAAAAATGTTTTTTGAGAAACACATGATATCAGTGAGAATAGCTACTATTTTGGAGGCTTATATCACATGATAAGCACACACTTGCCATTTTGTCTAAATTGCCTTACTTTTCATAAAGACCTTAAGGAGTATTTTTTTCCATTCTATAGATAATGAAACAGAACTATAGGAATTGATGTGGTAACAGGGGTAGGATGCACCTCTTGCTAAGTATAACCCAAAGCCTGTGCTTTCTGTGTATTATATAAAGTATAAAATTAAGCTTAGGATTCACTTTTGTGTTCCTTATACCTAACACAATATTTCAGTTTGTTGGTGCTTCATAAATATTTGTTGAATAAGTGCTCAGTGATTGAAAAGTGTACAATTAATTAATTCATTCCTTCTTTATTCAATAAATATTTATCTGGCACTGGTTGTGTGCTGGGTGCTAGGTGCTTTGGCTTAGAAACTAGGGGTACAAAATGAAACAGATGCCTTCACTGCCTGTAAGGAGCTCATGGTCTGAGGCAAAGGGCAAGGGGTTTTCGTTATTGAGAGCTTATCAGTTCTGATGATACCAATTCAGATACAACTCTTTAATGAAAATTATAATTTTCAGTAGGCTGGTGATGATTATTATTTTATTATGTCTTCCCTTTTCATCCCTGATCTTAGAGTTAACATGACACTTCCCAGACTTAACGTGCACATGACCCACCTGGGGATCTTGGTAAAATTCAGTCCCTGATTCACCTGGTCTAGAGTAGGGACCAGAAGACTGCATTTCTAACCAATTCCCAGGTGATGCTCAGGAGCTTTGGGGCTCAAATAAATCTTTAAGAATTAAAATGATAAAATGTCACCTTCTCTATTGTGCAAATTCCACCATTCTCTCTTCTTTTGCTGCAGAAGATGGAAATACAATACTTGTGATAGAACCCCTAACTGAAATACTATGACTTCATTGTATTCTTAGGCTGAGCTAAGAAACAAACAGCATTAGAAATTTAAGGGCCACTTCTCTGTTCAGTTTGGCTAGGCTATAAGTTTGGCATGTCACTGTTAGAGTCTTTCTCCAACGTGTGGCATATCAAAGCTTTGTTTTTCCTCACATCCCTGTTTGCCTTCTTCACACCTGCCTTTACCGTCTTCAGAAGAGGTCAGTGGCTCTGACAGATGTGGATTAGAATAACTCAATTAGGATCAATAGGCCTGCGTCATGTTCAACATCTGGCTGATACCCATTTTCAGAATAAATATATCATTTTATTTTTGGTAAAAATGCTTTTCAGATGAAAATGAAAATTACAATGGGAAATTGTGGCTGGCAAGGGAAAAGAACCATTTTGGGTAATATCTCTCATAATTGGAGTAATTTTGACAAACTCAGACATTGTAGAATTCCCACACATCCTCTCCCCCAACCAACTCCCTACTCCCAACGGGTCAGAGAGGAGTGCTTTCTAGCAGGCAAAAGTGTAAGCTATTCTTCCTTCTCTGGTCCACAGAAATGATGTTAAGATTCATGGCAGTCAACCTTACTGTTCCAAACAAACATGTTTTATTCGAATGACCAATTAGAAGTTTTATGGTTTAAGCCAGGAACAGGGTAGAGCTGAGGCCAGGGAGTTGGGCATAGTATTCAATCATAACTTTGTTTTTGATTTCTACAGTGACATAAAATGTGTACTATATTCTTTGGGAACAATTTGATCAATAACTTAGGCTAAAAATAGAGCAGATTTCTTTTAATCACCTGTTCATATTAGGAGCAGTTACAAAAATAGTTTTTCCTTTTAAAATATTGGGTTACCCTGTGATCTCTGACATTATGGATGCTTGGTGCTCTTATAGCAGGGGAGGGCTTTTCGTGATGTGGGTGTGCATTTGTGTACATGTGTACATGTGTGAAGATGTGGACCTGCCAACCACCGCCCCCCAACCATGCTAATCTGGTGGGTTCATGTTACTAAAGCAGCCCCTTCGGTGGTCTTGGGTCTCAAGGGTGCTGGTATGGAGACTTATCTTATGGAGCCAAGTATCCCTGGTAGAGTTGTTTGTTCCTACAAGAGGAGGGGTGATGTGAGCAAGTGCTTTAGAACCAGACAGACCTTAGTTTGGATCCCAACTCTGCTGCTGCTGTGTTATGTGGACAGCACTAGGGTGAGGCAAGGGGGACTTGTAGGATGTACATTTTAAGGTGGTCACACTCAGGTGACAACCTTGCACTCGCACAACCCTGAGTGTGCATATCTCCTTTAATTTTGCACTCAGGTGCCTTGCTTTCCTACCCTAGTCTGGCCCTGGTGTGTGACCTTGGACGAGTCTCTGTTTCTATTTCCTCATAAGTAAAATGGGTACAATAAGAATCATCTCATGGGATTGCCATGAAGCTTGAATAAAAAAAAATCTATAAATTTATTGACAAATTGTCTGGATCTATGACCAAAAAATGGTAGCTATGATTGAGTTTTTTTTGGAGACAGAGTCTCACTCTGTCACCCAGGCTGGAATGCAGTGGCGCGATCTAGGCTTACTGCAGCCTCCACCTCTGGGTTCAAGCAATTTTCGTGCCTCAGCTTCCCAAGTAGCTGGGACTACAGGTGTGTGCCACCATGCCTGGCTAATTTTTGTATTTTTAGTAGAGATGGGATTTCATCATGTTGGCCAGGCTGGTCTTGAACTCCTGACCACAGGTGATCTGCCCACCTCGTCCTCCCAAAGTGCTGGGATTACAAGCCACCACTCCCAACCCAATTGATTTTAATTAATCTTTTGCTGGGCATCTTGACTAATCCCCTTTAGGATACCTAAAGTTAATTCCCTTTATCCTAAGGAGGAAAAACAGAATTGAGGAATATTTAGAAGTGCCTCGTTTAGGATATTTTTTTTCTTTTGAGTTATTATTTTTTTATTTTAGGAAATAATTTATCTAAAAGCTAGTGGCACACATTTCAACTACTCACAGTTCAAGCATAAAGTGTTGCACCAGTAACACCAGGAATGAAATGTGTGTGTATATAGTTACAGGCAAGGCAGGTCTGGAGGCTCCCCTGAGAGCGAGCACTTCATTTTCAGGAGGTCAGGAGACCGAAAGTCTCACCCGGAGAGTGAAGCACCCCGTGACTTAGGCTGGATGCATAAAGTGCCTGCTCCCCCCTTGGTCCAGGATGGAGCCAGAATGCACTGCCAGCTCCGACTGATGGTGCCTCATCACTGTGATCACTCACTTAGCACACACTCACAGCAGCTTAAATTTCTGGTTGAACAGCCATGCACTTTTTTTCTTCCTACCCAGTTTTTCTTTTGTTTTGCTTTTGGTGGGAAGCTGACCAAGGCATTCATGGTGGGGATGAAGAGGGAAATCTGTTAGAATACTGGTATGGTAAGATGAGAAGCTCTGAGGGGCTTAGGTCTCCCAATTGATATTCTTGCCATGTTGCTCTGAAGAAAATAAAGCCTCATGATTTTTTAAACTCCCATTTTTTTTCACAAAGTTAACTAGATAAAGACCAGTTAGTACTGATTCCACTAGATACCCTTTTCCCTCTTTTACGTTTTGCTTCAAACTTGGTTGCTAAGGGACAATGACAATGATTGAGTTATAGTCTTTACTTCTATTCCATCTGAATGTTTTGTGGCCATCATTGTAGGGGTTCTCTATTTCAGTTTCTTGATCTTTAAAATAGATAACTTAAATTCTGGATTATACTTTTGTAGGATGAACAAATTCTGAAGCCACTCTGTGTGTGTGTGTGTGTGTGTGTGTGTGTGTGTGTGTATGTGCACGTGTTCATGTGTGTGTGTGTGTGTGTGTGTGTGTCTGTAGGGAATGTCTCCTAGAGTTGTAGGCTATCATAAGCCTATGTTTATTGATTGATTTACAAGCTATACATTCAATTCTAGGCTAATTATCATTTAATATGAGTCAAGACAATTTCGCTCCTCTCTAGTCCTGTTTCTATGACAGACATTGCTAATCAATGGCTGCATTTTTTGTTAAACCTGGATTCTTGCATTCTGGAGCTCTATACAGCACCTACCAATTGATCAGACTTGTTTTACAGAATGGAACTTCTTTGCTACTCTGAGCCTAGCAGGTATGAAAATGGGAAGGAGAAAACTTTCTTGGCCTGGAGAAACCTAGCAGCTAGTTTGATAGGTGAGACCTATGTAATACCATTTAAGTGGAAGTCAAAGAAATGCATAACAAACATACAAAGACATGGGAGATCATGGGGGCAGAAACTAAGATCCCAATAGAAATTCAGAGAAAGCCCATCTGACCTGGAGGATGTCACTTAGGTGGCTAGCTTCACTGGAATCATTCAGGTGGTGTTGGGGGGCAAGTGAAGGAGAGGCAGAGATGAACTCCCAGACAGGGAGAGCTGTGGCAGGAAAGAGCCCATAGTGGGGATCAGTGTGAGGTTGACAATGGTCATTAATTGTTGTTAAGGTAAAAATACATGTTACTCAATTAAAAAATATGTAAGTTAGATTAATCTATTCTGATTAAATGTGACTAAAAAGACTATGCTAGATCTATCTACTTTAAATGCTTATTTAATTGTAACCTACAAGTAAATTTATTCTCAACACTATTAAGAGCCTTTAGTCAATTATACAGATGACTATATATATCCATTATATAAAGTAACTTATAATTATCAGACACTGTCCTGGGCAATTTGCATATGCCATTTAATTGATTGATTTATTCATCAGCTATTTGACTACCTAATATATGCCCTGTGCCAGAGGCAGGGTCCAAGTAGGAAAGAAATAGACCTTCTCTAAGACTGTCTCAGACTAGAAGGCAGAAAGTCTCATAAGCAAACTATCTGTAACACCTATATTACACTTGTACGTAAGTAGAATGTCAGAAATACGAAGGGTGCACTAGGGTAAAAAATCTTTCATGTCCCTACCAGTTTTATGGAGTAAATGTTGCTATCTCCATCTTACAGATGAGGACACCTAGGCTCGGAGAGTTGGGAACTAGTCAAGAACTCAAGTTAATCAGTCACGGCTGGGAACGAACCCTTCACCTAATGCTTTCTCCTAAAAGTGGATCGCTTGGATTCAGGCCTAGCTTTGTTACGAGCAAGAGCGGGAGCATATCGTTTCACCTCTCTGGGCCTCAGTTTCCCCTTTTGTTAAGGTAAGAAGCTGAGATGTGGTACTATCTAAAGTTCCTTTCCTCTATAATATGGGATAACTCACCTGTAGTCCAGATTTGATCTCAGTTTAGCACCACTTTTGGAAACTTATGGGTTGCTCCTCATATTGTACAGACAATTTCTCTCTGCTCAAACACCTGATAGATATTTCTCAGAACAGGAGATAGTTGCCTTTGGTGAAGGCTCCAATCCAGGACCATTCATTTTTTAGCCTGGCTTTATTGATGTGTAAATTGGAATTAAAAAGGCCTGCTTGTAGGGCTGGGAAATAAAAGAGAAGTAGTTTAAACTGTTTATGAGCTATAGCTTTATGATGTCTTTTCCACATTCTCTCCTTTTTTGGCTGGAGATTTTCCCTAATTGGGGACATTTGTTTTAGAATTTGGCATCTCTGAGCCTTGAGAAATGGAGCTTCTTTATTAAAGAGCGGTGTATGCCACAGGCATCTCAGGCCAAATGGTTTAGACTTCTCTCTCAGGATTCAGGTTGTAATTAAGGGTGTAGATTAATTGTAACAAGGTGTCAGAAAATGGTTCGTAAATAAATATGACAAACTGAACTCAACACATTGAATTTATAAAAAGTTTAAGTCAGATCCCTGAACGAACATGGATCCTTCTGTGTTCCAGCTGAAAGCTAAACTTGTGCAAAACTTTGCATGAAGGCAGTCCCAACTGGCAGGAACTTGAAACATAACCCAATATGCTGCCCTGATGGAGAAATAGAACAGACTGCTTATGGGGGTCATTTGTAAAAAGAATATATAATCATTTTCTAATCTCTCTGATACATATTTCTACAAATAACACTGGGGACAAGTGAAAACTTTTATGGTTCATAAGAATCAACTCCATGAAACATGAGTTTCAGACTGGGCTGGCCTACGCATGTCTGAATCCCTGCAGAATCTTTGAAAATAAGCACAGGCTTCCCCAGAGATATCAGAGGTCTCTTATCTGTCCTGTGTTTTATGCGCCTTCTTTTCTCCATCCCTCACAGCAGACAAAGACAACCAAAGAAAATCGAGCCAATTCAACATTTGCTACATTTATTCTTTCTCTCTAATTCAAATATAGTATTCAAACAGAATGTTCCCTCTCTCTTTCTTTTTTGGCTTGGCCAGCATGAAAATGCTAACTCATTTTAAAGGGAAAGTAGGCAGTCATAAATGGCAGTGTGGTGTTGTGGAAAGAATAAGAATGGCTTTGGATTTGTGCCTGGCCTAAAACGTTGGCTGCTCTTTCTACCAGTTGAGGGAAGCTTTGGCATGCTACTGAACATCTCTATGCCTCCATTTCCATCTCTGCAAAATGGGAAGGATAAAAACTAGCTGGTAGGTTTGTTGTAAGAATTAAATGATATCATAAATTTTATATTAATAAAAAATGTCTCCCCCAATCCTGAAGGTTTGGATGGTTACATGCAGTAAAACCACGGTGGCAAGAGAAGCAAGAGACAGAAATGCAAGGAAATGGGAAGGGATTGTATCCCTTCTGGACTGAAATATTCAATTGCTAGGTAAGACTCTCCTGAGCTCCCTTCCTTGCAACTGGCTACGTTTGAGGTTGTGGCTGCCTCATTAACCTGGTCCCCAGGGTGAACTCTGATTAGCAGAGCCCCTTGCTGACCTTGATGGACATGTAGTGTGATAAAAAAAATAGATCTCTGCTGCCTTTTTTTTTTTTTTTTTTTTTTTTTGAGATGGCGTCTCGCTCTATAGCTCAGGCTGGAGTACAGTGGCACAATCTTGGCTCACTGCAACCTCCGCCTTCCAGGTTTGAGTGATTCTCCTGCCTCAGCCTCCCCAGTAGCTGGGACTACAGGCACACGCCATCATGCCCAGCTAACTTTTATGTTTTTAGTAGAGGCAGGATTTCACCATGTTGGCCAGGCTGGTCTTGAACTCCTGACCTTGTGATCCACCTGCCTTGGCCTCCCAAAGTGCTGGGATTACAGGTGTGAGCCACTGTGTCTGGCCAAATGTCTGCTGCTTTAGACCACTAATATTTGGATGTTGCTTGTTATCACAGAAGAACCTAGCCTATCCTCACTGATATAGTTAATCTTCAGATTGCTGAATTTCTCTTTTTTGAAATTCATAGTATCTTTATGGTAGGCCATGTTCATCGTCTTTCAAGTTTCTGCTCATAAATTCTGCATGAACTATTTGGAATGATAGAGTGATTTGGCAGTGACATGTCCAAGAGAACTCTTCTCAACTGCAAAAACTTTTTAATTATTTGAAGTAAGCAACACTGAGTTTTTTGGCCAGTATGTGCTCCTGGAAGGCCAGTCAAGGTTCTCTGAAAAGACATTTTATTCTGACTTTATGTGTTAAGGTCTCTTTGCTTTGTATATCTGGTCTTAATTCTCCTTTGAAATGTAGATTTGGTATTTATCCAATTAATGACTTTGTTTGAATTTTTATAGGCATCTCAAACTTACCTTGGCTAACGCGCTGCTGATTGTTTCTGAAGTTGTATACCACCTACTCTGCACTTGCTCTCTGCTAAAGTTCAAATGAAATTTCAATTCCTTACTTGGCCTACAAGACCATGACTGTCTCTGATTCCTCCATCCTCAATCTCCTCCTTGTACACTAGGATTTAGTCATACTGACTTTACTTCTTTTTTTTTTTTTGAAACCTGTGTTTTATTTTATTTTTATTTTTATTTTTCAATTTTACTTTAAGTTCTGGGATACATGTGCTGAATGTGCAGGTTTATTATGTAGGTATACATGTGCCATGGTGGTTTGCTGTACCCATCAACCCATCATCTAAGATTTAAGACCTGCATGTATTAGGTATTTGTCCTAATGCTCTCCCTCCCTTTGCCCCCAACTCCATAACAGGTCCCAGTGTATGATGTTCCCCTCCCTGTGTCCATGTGTTCTCATTGTTCAACTCCCATTTATGAGTGAGAACATACAGTGTTTGGTTTTCTGTTTCTGTGTTAGTTTACTGAGAAGGATGGGTTCCAGCTTATTCATGTCCCTGCAAAGGGCATGAACTCATTCTTTTTTATGGCTGCATAGTATTCCATGGTGTATATGATTCTTAAACACAGACATGTCATTGCAATCTCTGGTTGTCTGCACGTTCTGGTTCCTCTGCTTGGCTCCCCAGAGCTCCCCATGGAAATCTTCTTTTCATCACTAAGCTACCCCTTAGGGAGCCTCCTTGACTGCTTAAGCTGAGGCATTGCTTTCCCCATTCCTACAGATAAATTCTCTACCACATTATACCACATCTTCTTCACAGCACCAGCATTTTTCAGTACTGGAATATCCTACATATTTGTGTAAGTTTTCACAGTCTGCCTCCTCATCTTTCCTTAGAATGTAAGTTCACTGAGGGCAGGGACCCTGTTGTTTTCACTTCCGTATCTAGAAGTGAAAGGTCTAGAAGAGCACTTTCCTAAAACATAGAAGATGTTAATAAATACTGGTGACATAGGCTTGGTTAGGCACAGGAGTGTAGTTATGCATGTCTCATGAATATTAATGCTTCTTTCCCCCATTACAGTTTTGAGGGCAAGGAATATCTATTGTCTGAAATATAGCAAGTGTTTAGTGAATTCAATTAACGACATTCATTAAAGGAATGCCTGTTAGGAGGTATTGGGAGCTAAGGCATTGGGCACAGAATTAGTCTTATCTCTGCTTGACCCCCAAAACTCTCAGGATCCAATAATATCTACTCATAGTTTTCAATTATTGTATACATTTTATGTATCAGGCACTGCAAAATGCAGTATACACTGCATTGTCCCATTTTACCCTCACGCCTACCCTATGATGCTCTATGGGATGTGTTTCCAAATATATCCTGGCCTTTTCTCCATTGAACATGGTATCAGGACACTTCCTGATCCCCTTATTGGTGGGTGGGGCTTTGTGACTAGTTCTGGCCATGAACTATGAGCCAAAGTGGCAGTGGGGCACTTGATTGCCACCTAGAGGCCTTCTAGAACTCATGTTCCCTTTGTCACAGCCACCAGAAATTTATGAGCCCTACCAGCCTGAGCTCCTGTTGATACAAGGAACAGAGCTCCCTAGCGGACCCATGGTGGACATCAGTATGATTAAGAAACACTTCCATTGATATTTCAGGACATGGAGAGTTGGGGATGATTTGTTATTGCACCATAACATGGTACACCCTGACTGATTTTATACATGCGATACTTTATGCTTAGAGACGTGACTTGCCCAGAGTCACTCTACTAGCATGTGGGCCACCAGGACAAGAATATTTTTTATTGTTTACATGGTCACTGTATTTTTGACAAGTACATAATGTAGCTGGTACAAATTTTACTAATTGATTTTGTAAGGAATGCTATATTTTTAACTTCACTAAATCAATCTTAACCTGACTTCAACCTCCCATCTCACATACTCGAGGGAAATTCAGGTTCACTGAGGAAATTCAATGTTACTCTGATTATTGGGCCTCTGCTTTCCCTTCCCTGGAATTTCATCTCTGGAAGGCATAGTTTTGAGAGACCTACTTGATGTCATGATTATCCCCAATGGGCTGCATGGTCCCTGAACGCCTGGAGACATTACTGGTTCAGTGCCACACTTAGGCATAGGAATGAGCTCAGTCCTGAATACCCCTGGGTCCAGAGACTACATCTCTCAAAGGTCCTGAAACCTCCCTTAGGACTGCAAAGGAGGGGGCTTTACATTCCCATTACTCTTCAGATCTCAGTGTTCTTCCCTCCTCCTTCCCTCTCTTCCTTCCTCTGTTCCTTCCCCCAATCTTTGTTGAGTACCTACTGTAAGCCAGGCACCACCCTTCAGGTTGAGGATAGAGAAGGGGGAAAAGTAGAAATTCCCACCCTGGTGATGCTCAGTGGCAAGAAGTCAGAGAGACAGATAATAAATAAAACAAATAAGTGAATTGTATCAAATTTTGAAAGAGTTTGATGATACAGAGAAGCAAAGTAGGGAAGAGGGATGAGGGTGTTAGGAGGCAGTCAGGGTGGGCCTCACATTTTGCCCAAATGCAGAGAGCAGGTGATAAAGTCCACTGGGGGCTGTCTGGAAGCAGAGACTTTTAGGCAGAGGGAAAGGGACCTGCAGAAGCCAAGGGACTGAAATGGCCGGCAGGTGTGCCTGGGAAGAGCGAGGGGCCTGGCTGGGAGCGAGATGAAGGCCTCAGGGCAGATCAAACCCCACCTTTTATATGGAGGGAAGTGGAAGCCACAAAAGGATTCTGCACTGAGGTGTGATGTGATTTGATTTCCATTTTAAAAGGTGGGTCGGGGTATACAGGGCAAGAGCAGAAATAGGGAGACCACTTAGGTGGCTTTTCCAATAATTTCTTTCTAGTACTGGCCCACTTCCTCCTCTGTCCCCTTCAAAGGCCCCCTGCTCTCCTCCCCACTCCCATCCTGGAAAGTTGGCTGCCCTGTCTAAAGTGAAAATTTTCGCAGAAACCAGAAGGGACCTCAGCACCTGCAAGCACCTTCTAAATTAAGTCTGGCCCCTGAGGTTAGGGGACACAAAGTTTAACTGACGTTGCAGAGAGAGGGAAAAGTGCAAAGACCAAAACACAAAGAGACCTCACTTTTTCTAAATATTTCAAGCAGAAGCAACAAAATGCTAATCGTCTCAATAAATATTCTGCCCCACAGATGTTGAGTGTTAACAGGAGCTCAAAGTTGGTACAGGTACCTGAAAAGGCAGAAAGAACTCAGGAAGAAAAAAAATCATGAAAGAGAGTATGCGTGTGTGTGTGTGTGTGTGTGTGTGTGTGTGTAGGTGTGTAGGTGTGTAGGGGGAGCCTCTTAAGGAAATTAAGGTAGAGTCCCAAAGGTAAGGCATTTCGGATAGTGCTGTCAGGTGAAATGCAGGAGGACCAGTAATGTTTGCACTTCAGATAAGCAGCAAATGATTTTTAAAATGAATTTGTTTCAAGTATTTCATGGAATGTATACTGAAAATTATTTATTGTTTTCTGAAATTCAAATTTGCATTTTTATCTGCTAAATCTTTCAACTCTAATCTCACATGATGTTGAGTGCCAGCCGTGGTTGAAGACTACAGCCTGATTCCCCAAAAATGTATGTCCTCTACATAAAGAAAAGGGGGTTGAGGAGAGTGGAATTCTTGGTAGAGGAATGATATCTGAACAATGGCAGGGCTTGAAATAGCCTGGCCCATTTTGAGGTGAGAGAAGAAGAAAATCATGTTAATTGCATGAAGGCACTTCACCAAGTGCCTATGGGTAAAATGTACTTCAGGTCCGTTGCTTTCTCCTTTCTTACTTTCCCTCCATCTGGGAGAAACATATATTCGTTAATGACCAGTGCTAATATGACCAGTGCTAACATCAACCATAACATGGTTTATTTGTCTGTACATTGCATTTTCAATTTAATTTGATAGTTGGGATATGGTTATTTCATGAAAAAAAGAATCCCACTGTTTTCTCTTGGGTCCTCAGATGGTGTGTATTAAATTAAACATTCACCTAAGCATTGTTGACACAAGGGGGAAGTTTCTGACTCAAAGGACCCCAAACCGGGAAAAGGAGACTTCACATGAACGCGGTATCTCTCTCCTTGTTACACAGGCAGGGTCTCCTGTGGCCATTTATTGTTGATGGGTGAACACAGTCATACTTGAGGCTGGTAACTATCATCTACCTACTGGGAAGCCCATTCATAATGCACGTATTTCAGATGTTTCCTGCATAGAGCATTTATCCTTTTAATACTTGACCTATAGCACACATGTGTGATGACTCTCATCTATAATGTGTTCTGGCTTCATGGACTTCTCTTTGCTCCAGTGGAAGCTATTTTAAGGGACTTTTCTTGGACTCATGAAAATGCTCAGTTTAAAGGAGAGTCCCTGAAGTGTCTGTCTCCTTAAATTTTCCATACTACAAGGAAATTGGATGTTGCACATCATCCAGTTTCTTCAGCTTTGGCTGGGTAAGCATTTATTGAATGCCTTCCAGGTGTTAGCCCCTGGGCTTGGGAGACAGGATGGGGAAATGGGAAGGCCTCTAGTTATTTCACAGATTGTGATTAGAATTCAGGTTTCAAAGACATTTCTCTCTGATACTGGCTAGTTTCGATTATGAACTAAGATGTCAGTCCTAATCCTAATAATGCAAATGCTAATACTAAGCCAATACTTATACTGACACCAGCACTAATACTTGTACTAATACTGATACAGATACTGATAGCAATAGAATTGCCAATAGCAATTCCAATAGCAACACCCATTCAAATACTGTGTATTAGTCAGGGTTCTCCAGAGAAGCAGAACCCACAGCATATATATAGAGAAAAATATATATATAGAGAAAAATATTTAAGAAATTGGCTCACATAATTATGGAGACTGGAAAGTCCAAACTCTTCATGGAAGGCCAGCAGGCTTGAGAGTGAGGGAAGAGCTATATGCAGTTCATGTCTGAAGGCTATCTGCTGACAATAGTCCTCTTATTAGAGGCAGATCAGTCTTCTGTTCTATTTAGGACTCCAACTGATTGATTGAGGCCCACCTACATAATAGAGGCAGTCTGCTTTACTCAAAGTCTACTGATTTAAATGTTAATTTAACCCCAAAATACCCTCTCAGAAACCTCCAGAATAATGTTTGATCACATACCTGGACATTGCAATCCAGCCAAACTAACACATAAAATTAACCTTCACACACTGCTACTGACACTGACTTAAAAATAGTGTATTAATGCTGTATCAGTCAGGGTTCCACTAGAGGAAATAACCAGTAGGAGATATGTATATAGATGTATATATTATTTATTACATATAGACACTATATATGTATGTGTATATATATATAAACACACACACATCTATATGTTGAGAGAAAAAGATTTCTTGCAAAAAGAATGGCTTGCAGTCATTGTGCGGGCTCGCTAGCCAAGTCTGAAATCCAATGTGGCTATCGGGGTGACACAGGAGATAGCACTCCAGTCCAAAGGTGGAATTGTTTTTCCAGGAAATCTCACCTCTGCTCTTAAGACCTTTCCACCAACTAATTCAGGCCCACCCAGACTTATGTTTAGGATAATCGTTACTTAAAGCCAACTTTATAGATTATATAAAGATTATATAGATTGTAGAGATTAATCATATGTACAAAATACATTAGCAGCAACAGCTTGCTTAGTGTCTGATTGACCAAGTGGGTGCTTTAGCCTAGCCTAATTGCCATGTAAAATTGACTGTCACAAACGTATACAGTTGGCCCTCTGTATCTGTGGGGTTTATATCCATGGATTCAACCCACCACAGATTAAAAATATTATTAAAAAATTGAGCCTGTGCTGAATAGTGGCAGAGTTTTTTTCTCGTCATTATTCTCTAAACCATATAGTATAACAACTATTTACATAGCGTTTGCATTGTATTATGTGTTACAAATATTCAAGAGATGATTTAAAGTATATAGGAGGATGTGCTTAGGTTATATGAAAATACTACATCATTTTATGTAGAGGACTTGAGCATCGGTAGATTTTGGTATCCATGGGAGGTACTAAAACCAATCCCCCATGGATATTGAGGGACAACTGTCTAAAGCAGTAAGCACAGTACTTGGCATATATATGTGCCAGTCACTTCTAGTGAGAATAGTGAGAGATACAAAGGCAGACTGTGTATTAACCTTGATTTTAAGAAGCTTATGATAGAGTAAAGAAGATATGATTAGACACAAGTATGTACATGACTAGTCTATAAATAAACCAACAGCTTACACTTACTGAACCTTAGGATGCACTAGTCACTGTGTGAAGAGCCTCACATAAATTTTTGTTTAATTTTTTTTTTTTTTTTGAAACAGAGTTTTACTCTATCGACAAGGCTGGAGTGCAGTGGCAGAATCTTGGCTCACTGCAGCCTCAACCTCCTGGGCCCAGGTGATCCTTCTGCCTCAGCCCCCTGAGTAGCAGGGACTACAGGCGTGTGCCACCATGCTTGGCTAATTTTTGGATTTTTGTAGAAACAGAGTTTCACCATGTTGCCCAGGCTGGTCTCATACTTCTGAGCTCAAACAAACTGTCCGTCTCAGCCTCCCAAAGTGTTGGGATTACAGATGCGAGCCACTGCACCCGGCAAATTTTGTTTATTTTTTATACCACGCTATGAGATACATGCTATTTGTATTTTTCAGTGGAGGGAACTAAGGCTTGGGAAATTTAAGATATTTTCTTAAGATCATGTAGCTAACAAGTCCCACAGTGAGGACACTCCTGCAACAATCCAGCTGTCTTAGCCGAGATAGAAAGAGCCGCCTTTGGTGGCAAGGAAGCAGAAGAAATGCTCAGGGGAAAGTCAGAGATGGGGACGGTCTTGGGGGAGGTGGCAGCGAGCCAGACCTTATGATTGGGGGAGGACTTGAGCAGCTAGAACTGAAATGAAGGGCTGAGGAAGGGCAAGGGGCTCTCTCAGGAGGAGGCCAAAGACCTGCAGAGAGGACATATATGTGAGAAGCAGGGGCCATGTGGCATTGTCCTTCATCAAGGGGATGTAACAGATGAGACAGGATGCATGGAGACGGCAAATTCAGTGAAATCTGTCAAATTCATGACATTTTTGTTTTTGAGTAGATTTCCCAGGGAAACCACTAAGGAACTGAAATTGGTACTTTGGTTATCAATGGGGCCACTGTGGAAGCACGTGTAGACCCAGGAACCCAGGAGGTTGAAGCCATTCGTGGTATGGTTAATTAATGTTAATGGTAACAGTGAGAAGAGAAGGAAGAGAAGATGAGGGTGAAGAAGGAGAGAGAACTCTGAGAAGGTCACTTTTGCAGAGCCTGTAATTTCTGTGGCTCATTTGTAGGAAAGTGAGCTTGCATGATATGCTCATGTAACGTGTAACATTTCAGGACACGTTCTCATTGTTTTCTTAAGTTCCTAAGCCCTAAGAAAAATCACAGAAAAATGGAGGATTTGAGTATCTGAAAGCTGTTAGTCCAATTTGGCCGAGGCAGCTTTTTGGGTGCAAAATTTATAAAATGCCTTGAAAGTATTTTCCACGGCACATTCGGTGACTTCACTCAAGTCCTGCTTAAATGGTCTATTTTGGTTTGAGTTCATAAAGCCCCTCTCTGCCCCCCTCCTTTCCCTGCTCAGGTTCACGTCCAGATAAAACAGCTAACTCAAATATGGTGTAAAAATACAAGTCCCTTTTAGCCTGGCCTTTCATGCTGCGCCCCAAAGTGTGCCTGGGTGTTGAAAGTGAAAAGGGGTGGGGCTGGGGGAAGGTGTTTTTCCAGCTCAAGTTATGAGAGTGGGCACTTTCTTGAGCTTGTAGTGAGAGCAATCGCACCATTGCTGCAGTGGAAAGCATTCAGGATGATGCCTGCATGCAGTGGTCGGTTGAGAGCTGGAAAACCTGCCAAAGTCAGCAGCTGGAGTAAGTAGAGTAAATCAAGTTAAGAGGCAATGGGACAAGATTTTGGAAAAGGAAAGAATACATGGGTCAAACCATTAACCAGACCTGCAGGGTTAAGATGATGAGATATAAATTGACTGGTATTTCCTGGGTTTAGGAAAGGAAGTCTGGATGGGATTTATATCTGGTCCTCTGGCCCCTGAAGCTCTCTGGTGCCTCACTTCCCCACCCGCCTGCCTGCCTGCCCACTGGGCCTCAGGTGTGGGGCAATTAGAGCAGGACAGGGCGCAAGCCAGAAAGCTCTGGGTTTTGCAGCTATAAATACATTTATCCAACCCGTCATACTCAATTAGTCCTGGAGTGCCCATAATGCAATGCTCCTCATGCAGGCTGCACTGAGGACTCCATGGGGCTCTCAGACCTCTCCTTTCTGATACTTTTAAACCTTTGCTCTTCACATTCTGACAAAAATCTGTGGAACATGGCTCTGCCCCTGTTGGAACCCTGACAGCCAGAAATAATGGCAACGTGGGGCTTTGTGAAAAGGGATTGTGGCTTCAGGCAAGCATGGAGGTTGGTTTGGTCACAGAAGGACACTTCTTCTCTTACCTGGTTTTGCTGACTCAGATACTGACAGAAGAACTGTGCTATAGTCCATGTTGTCCTGAAGGCTGACAAAGCATTTTTTTACTCATGTGTTTTTTAATTTTTTTTTTTTAACTTTCCAACTGTCTTGTGACAGCAGTAGCAGTGCTTCATCTTGCAGATGAGGAAATTGAAGCTTAGAGTGCTTAAGTGGTTTGCCCATGGCCACACGAGCCAAATGCAGCAAAGCGTGGATTATGAGGTTGATGTCATTATCCCCATTTTACAGATAAGTAAACTGAGGCTCAGAGATGCTATAAAAGTAATTCAAGGGAAAATGGAGAGTGAATGTCAGATCTAAGTCTTAAACATAGGTCTGACTCCATGGCTCAGTGAACTCCACCAGCTCTCAAGTCCTGTCCTCCCCAGTGCTGTCCCCCTACAAAATGCCTGACAAAGAATCAGGAAGTGGGGAACATGATTGCTGCTTCCCTTACCCACCCCACACACATAGAACTGCTCTATGCTTTGCTTCTCATGATCATTCTCTTATGTATCCATGCATTGATTAATTCACTCCCTCAATCATCACCAAGTGCTCATTGTGTCAGGACCTGAACTGGGTGCTGGGGACCCACCTGTCAATAAACTCTAAACCTAGAAGTCAGCCTTGATCCTTGTTTTTCCTTATTCTCAATATCTCCACACCTGTTCCATTTCTGATCCTGTCAGTACAACCTCCAGCCTAGAAGCCATTCCTTTCTCTCCTCTCCAAAGCTACCGTCCTATCCCAAGACCTCATCATTTTAGCAATAGCCTCCTAACTGATCTTTTCCTATGTCCACTAATCCACTCCCCACACAGCAGCCAGAGGGGTTTTCCAAAAGCTAGATAGGGGCACTTTACTCCTGTGCTTCAAATTACCCAATGGCTCTTCATTGCACTTGGGAAAAAACAACAAACTCCTTACCACAATGGGTAAGACCTTTCGTAATCTGCCCCATTCCCATATATCTCTGATCTCATCTCCTACCAGTCTGTTCATGGTCTCCCTCCTGAGCTCATCACACTAGCATTGCATCTGTTACCGCTTTGCCTTGGCCATCCCCCTGCCTGGAAGACTCTTTACTGCAATGTCTTATCATTTGTGTCTCAGGTCTAGTGTAGACTCTAGAAGTGTTTCTTGGCATCCTACCTAAATGAGCTGCTCCATCTTTTGCATTCCTCTATTTTTGATTCTCTGGTGTCATTTATCACTCTCTAGTACCATTTGCAATTTGTTTATTTACTTTTTCTGCCCATTAGAATGTAATTCCATGGGGACAAGGGCTGAGTCTTCACTGCTGTGTTCTCGACACTTAAAACAATATTCGTATGTAGTAGACAGTAAATATTTGTTGAACAAATAAGATGCATAGTTATGATCCCTGCCTTTGTAGAGTTTACAATCTGGTTGGAAAGATGAAAACATTCAAGTACAGTATTTGTTCATATTACCAGATGCTTGCTAACTCATTTCAGAGTCTTTCTCTAATTCTGACTGCTGTTTTCAGCAGCTGTGCTTTATCTCCATTTTTTCATGCTGGCTGCAAGTGCCCTTTGTTCACATTTCAGGAGAAGGGAATCAGAGCATAGCTACTCAACAGATTTTTTGATTGGCCAGTCACTGTGAAAGACTTCTGCAGATAATAAAAACTTGAACATCCCTGTTCTATGGAACTTAAAGACCCAAATCTTCATGACCTTTATGAGCTTGCACCTAAAAGTCCTAATTCTGCTCTTTGTAGTCTTCTAGAATATGTCTGAAGCCCTGTCTCCATGCAACCTTTGAACTAATGTATGTTCATTTTTGAAATTTTGTAAAACAGTCAAGTATAAAGAAGAAAATAAAATTACCTTTACCCCCATCTGCCAGAGATAAAGGATATTAATGGTCTTTATCCTTCCTATATAAATCCATCTGTCTCTATCTGTCCATCTAGAATTTTTCACAAACTTGGGGTCATGAGGTGTTTACAAAGTGGTATGTTTGCAGAACAGGAGAATCAAAAGGAGAGACTGGAAAGAGATAAGGGCTGTGAGCAGGCAGGCCAGTCTCATGTATGGCCCTGTAAGCCACAGGTGAGAAGATAGGCTTTGATTCTAAGTGCAATGGGGAGCCATTGGAGAAGTTAAAGGAAGGGAATACCACAATGAAATTCATGTTTTGCGCAGCCCATTCCCACTGTCTCCCCACAGTGGAGGCAGGAGGTTAGTTAGGGTCAGTCACAGTTGTCAGGGTGAGAGATGAGGGGATGACCAATTGGGAGGTGGATGGAAGTGGCAAAACGTAGGGGATTTGCTACTGAATTGGCTATTGGGATACAAAAGAAAAGAAGAAAATCTTTATTGGCTTTCATTTCATGATGCTCTAGGTATTCTAACTATTTTAAGAATTGCATCTGATTAAAGACACATTCAAAGATATTAGAAAAGATTTGCAAACGTAACAGACAAGGCTAGAACCTGACCTGCAATAGTATGATATATTGCCATGATTAACTACTTTCATAAGAAAAGATGATGACAATTTGATCACTTCATTTTAAGAAGGGGGAGGTGCGTAGGTGTCAGTAAGGGTCCTTCTGTCCAAATAAGCATGATTAACTTCAATTATAGCAGACTTTGGAGAACTGTGCAGGTCTTTTAGTGTGTTTCAAAGTATTTCATTTAGACATTTTAGAAAAACATACATCTCTATTCATAGTAATGGTTACTGTTCTGATTTATAAGTTCTGTTCCACTGTAAATCATTCAAAACTCAAAAATTAAATTTTATGGCATAACACTTCGATGGCTGTAGGCCTGAGCAAAGGGCAGGAGGAATGCAATTTTTCTTACTGCCAATTATGATTGGACTTCTTTTCGTTATGTCTTTAAGAAAAAATAGAGCAGATGGTTTAAGTGCCATGTATAAGAGAGGCACACTAATGCTCTGTTAAGAAAAACATTCAAAACTTGACTTTTAGAAAATGGTATGCTTTTCATCATTGGCTCAATCTTATTTAGTTTTAGAATTATGTATCCTAAGCATACTAAAAATTTAATATAAATTCCCATGTCTAAAGTATAGATGGATGTCTGTGGGGCTTGGCCATTTAATTGCTTTGGGTGCAAACATGAATTATTCAGTTATACCTACATGAGCAGGAGTGGGTCTTTATACAAACGTGCCCTCTCTTTCCTGACATTGCACAATTCTTTCTTCATACATATTTTTCCCTCCCTTACAGGAGGATGGGATTAGTTGGGCTTCCTCATTTGAGGGTCGGAAGGAAGCCACATTTATTGAATGACTACTGTGCTCTAGGCCTATGCAGGCTCCTTTATATGCCCTCTCATTGAATCCTCTTTACAATCCTGGAGTTGAGCCCAAGAGTCCTAGTTTTACAGATGGTAAAACAGAGTTAAAAATGTTCAAAGACTTGTTTGCTTACTTACAAGGGGCCATGGTCTGAATATTCGTGTCCCTTCAAAATTCATGTGTTGAAATCCCAACCCACAAGGAAGGGGCACTTTTGGGGGGTGAATCATGTGGGTGGAGATTTCATGCATGGCATTAGTGCCCTCAGAGGAGAGACCATAGAGAGCTCCCCTGCCCTTCTGCCATGTGAGGACACAGTGAGAAAGCACCTTCTATGAGGAACAGACCTTTAACAGACACTGAATCACTCCTGCTGGCACCTGGGTCTTGAACTTCCCAGCCTCCTCAGCTGTGAGAAATAATTTTCTGTTGTTTATGGTATTTTGTTATAGCAGCCTGAATGGGTGGAGACACGGATTCTGAATTAGAGACTCAGGATTTGAACTCAGACCCACTGAGTACCATCCTGTGCTATTTCCTCTTCACCATGGTAGAAATGAAACATGGTCCCTTGTAGCCATTGTTCTCATTTTCAGCTGAAGCCACCACCATGTTCCTGCCTATTGGCCTGACACATAATACTTGGGGATTCTTTTCTTAGAGGAGATTTGGTGTTGTAATTTGCTATCCAAGTTGTTAGGGGTAAAATAAAGGAAAACTGGAAAGAAGTAATTTAATCAGCATTTACTGGGCAAGTTCTGGACACCATGCTCTTTGCTGGGGGAAGTGTTTCCAGGGGTTGCTAAAATGGGTTCTGTGAAGTCCCTGTTTGGAAGACACACTAGTCAGAGGGAGCACTAACTGCAAAGAAAATGCAGTGATTTTGGAATAGAGGCTGGGAGCAGGGAGAAGATAGCAGACTATTTTGCTTAGGCTTGGGGAAGGAGGGCTTCATGGAGGAGGTGGCATTTGGACTGGACTTTGAAGATAAGTAACAGAGAAGGAGAGCAAGGAGGAAGGGAGTTTAGGTTCAGGGACCAGCCTGAGGTTTGCTTGCCCCTGAGTGATTGAGGGTGTGTGTGTTTACTTGTTCTCTTATCTCTTGCCTCTTGCCTAGGGAGAAGATTCTGTCAGGTTCTTGTCTAAGAACAGAGGCAGGTCAGAGCCTGGAGACTGGGTCTGGGATTCTGTCCTGAGGAGACACAGGTTTCCAGAGAAGCAGGTTCACCTTAGGAACATTGAGGTCAGTTACAAGGAGAGACTGATGCCCAGCTGCTGTGTAGAGCTGGATGGCCAATGAGCCCTGTCAGTTTACCAAACTCTGGCCATGTATAGATCATTTATTATAGCTTGGAACTACTGTTAGCTTGGAACTACTGTCTTATATGAGAATAGATTTATATAAGTTTACATTTCATGTTGAGATGAGTAAAAATATTTTGCATCCCAATAATCATCATCACAATCACAAAACTCTCTCTCTCTCTCTCTCTCTGTGTGTGTGTATGTGTATGTGTGTGTGTGTGTGTGTGTGTGTGTATTTAGAGACAGGGTCTCACTCTGTCACCCAGGTTGGAGTACAGTGTTGCTATCATAGCTCATGATGGGCTCAAACTCCTGGTTTCAAGCAATCCTCCAGCCTTGTCTTCCCGAAGCACTAGGATTATAGATGCGTGAGCCTCTGAACCCAGCCAAACAATACATTCTTTAGATTATAAGGCAATGAACACTTTGCATATCCTATGGTATACATCAGTCAAGTGCATATTTATCACGACTTTTTCAAGACATCCACATATCCCTTTATTTACAACCTTCTTTCTTCAAGAAAGGATTTGCAAAGATTAGACAGTATTTCTAGAGATAACAAAACTTAAAATGAATTGGAAAATTTAGGCAAAAGGAAAATAAAAGTCAGAAAGGGAGATGGTACCAGAAATGGTGTTGGTACAGAAAAGATATGCCATAATATCCCGTGCTTTTGTGAGAGAGAGGGTTACAAATTTGATTCTAAAATTTTGGCAGCTGGTGATACCATTTCATTAGATTGGTTATTTAATATGACACCATTATCAACAAGAATATTATTTTCCATGTACATATGTCACCTCCCATCCTTGATTGAGAATCCCCTGGGGGCAGGTCCCAGGGTACATTCATCTTTGTACCCAATGCCTTATATGTTAAAATGATTGAAAGAAATGAATGACTAGATGAATAAATAAGTGATTTGGACAACACAATTAATATTGTTCCCATTTTACAGATGAATAAGAAGGGGTGGATCCAGGTCAGAAGCAATGCCGTTTGACGCCCAGTTCAATGCTTTAGCTTCTGAATCCGTGATCCTTTTTGTCCTCATTCAGCCTTTGCAAATTCTGCAAATGTTGAGGAATGAGGTGTTACTCAGACAAGGCTGAGCTGTTTGTTGCACATGTCTACATTTGGCTGAAATGTGTATCATGGGACACAAGCTCTTTGATATTTTCTTTCTTTTCTTTTCTTTTCTTAAAGTGGGGAATTTAGTTTCTCCCAGCCTTTGTTCTTTTTCCATAATCATGCATTGCCGAATAGCTTTTCTTTAATGACCATCACACCAAATAGCAAATATTAAAGAGGGAATATCAATGAGTTTGTGAATCATGTGGTGTTTATGTAGAAAGTCTTCCAGAACACAGTCTTCCAGATGCACAGAGTTCTGCAAACTATTAAGGCTCTCTAGTGTAGTTATTATCTTTCAAGTCAGTCTTTGCAGCCTACTTTGACTTCAGTGACTATAAACACTCTTACACAATAGGTACCTTAAGGCAACAGCTTGTGCCAGCCCAAGTATTGCAAATGCTCTCAGTCTCATGTTCGGTTCTTCCAAGAAAAATCTGGATTCTGGGCTGATGGATCAAAAGTTATTTTCCGTGAGCAGAAAACACAGTGGAACTTTTAACCTTTGCTTTATACATTCCAAGAAAGGAGAATATCCATCTTTTTGTATTCTTAATGCAAAGGAAGTATTTATTTTATGGGGACTATTAAAATGGGTTTCCTATGCAATGTGCTTTCTAGAACAGACCATGTATATTACATAAAACAGACATACTCCCATCCCAGGAGAATATCTGGTCTTCTCACCCCTCTGAGCTTTGATCTCGACAGAGTGATGCTTTTGCCTCTAGCTGGAAGATTCATAAATCTGAAGGGAGGAAGAGGCTGACTTCTTGGCTCTTCTCTCTCTTAGAGACTCATGCTCAATTTATCAAAGGCTCCTTCCACGAACACGCCTGTAACACCTCAACATCCTTGTAAGGATTCTGTGAGCTTTTCCCCTCTGCCCTTTTGGGTTTTAAAGACTGACACAGCTTCTGGTATGAAGGGGATTTGTGAGGTTAATGGGATACTACTAGGAGGTTTAAGTTTTTGCCTGAGTGTGTGTTGAATGGCGACTTAAGAGGAATGTGTACTTTTGTTGCAAGAAGATTCTTTAAGCTGAGATGGGCTATAATAAGGGCCTAGGCTTGTGTTTTCTGCAATAAGAGGATCTCTTTCAGGCAGTTGTCCTAGGGCAATTAGCCCTATTCTAAGTTACTCATAAAATTTTGACTCTGGAATTTTATCTTTCAATTTTAAACGTCTCTTACAAAGCCCACTGAAGTTCAGAACCCTGGGATTTATAACGAACAAACCTATTTTCTCTGAACTTCATTTTTCCAAGGAGATCAATAACTCTCCCAAGTCAGACATTGTGCAGAAACATTCTAATTTCTCTCTTTTCCTCATTTTGCTGAACTTCCTCTTCTCCTAGGCCTTAAGGTTCATCTGCCCCAGTTTGCCTGACTTTAGCATCTCCCTGAGACTACACCAGGGTGTTTTGGGTTTTGTGAAAGGTTGGTGTGGCAGAAAGAGTTTTGAAGCCAGATAATTTTGGTCATAGTTCTGGCTTAGTCATTTCCTAGCTCTGTAGTTTTGAACAAGTTACTTAATTCTCTAGTTTTAAAAAAATTCTGTTGAGAATTAATAACCCTGGCTTTGCTGGGTTGCTGTGTAGATGAAATGAGATAGCACGTGAAGAGGCCAACACACTGTAGGCACTCAGTGAAGGTCACTTTTTTCCTTCATTGAAGGAAGGGTTAGAAAAAGAGGAAGGGGGTGGTCAGATTTGTGTTTAGAGCCATCACTCTGACTGTGCCATCACGTGTGCATTGGAGGGGTGTATGAGTCATCTGATGCTGTGTAACAAATTACCCTTCAGTGGTTTAAAACATATACGCATTAGCTGACAGTTTCTGTGGGTCAGGAATCCAGGAATGACTTAGCTAAGTCCTCAGTGTTTCTCATGAGGCTGCAATCAAAGGGAAAGTTCAAGTGGGGAAGAACCGAACCCACTTCCTGGCTTGGGTAGTTGTTGGTGGGATTCGATTCTTTGAAGATTGCTGGATTTCAGACCTTAGTTCCTTTTTGGCTTTCAGCTGAAAGCCACTCTCAGTTTCTTGCCACGTGGGCCTCTCCATAGGGCAGCTCAAACACTGCAGTTTGTTTCGTCAAAACCAGCAAGGGGAAGAGTCTATCAGTAAGACAAAAGTCAGAATCTCATGTACCCTATTCATGGAAGCAATACTCCATCACATTTGCTATGCTCTATTGGTTAGAAGCAAGTCACTCAAGTATATGAGTTTACACAAGGAGAGGTGATGTCACCAGGAGGTGGGGATCATTGGGGGCCATCTGAGAGCTTGTCTGTTACTGAGAGTGTAAGTGAGAGACAGAGATGCCCAAGTTAGAAGACTGTTGAGCCTCCCAGGTAGGCAATGGCAGTCAGAACAAGGGTGGTGACAGTCCGAGTAGAGAGAGAGAGGCACATATGTTTCATGCATTTAGGAGACAGATGAGATGGGAATGATAAAGTGAGGATAAAGGTAGCTCCCGGGTTGCTGGCTTACTCATCTGTGGGTGAAAGGTGGTGAGAATCTCTAAAGGGGAACTAAGAAGGTTGAGAAGTACTTGGGAGGGGCAAAATGATGAGTTTAGTTTTAGTCCTATGTTTTAGAGACTACAGCTGTCATGTTTGTGGCAGGGCTGGAAAGCCTGGCACTCACTCCTGTTCTAATGAAATTTTATGCAGAATCCCAGAGTATAAAACAATAAAGAGTGGAGTTGTTCTGGTTGACCCTAGGATGGAGATCTGTGGGGTAAAGCCAGCTGAGGCCCCCTTCACCTCTGCAGCAGTTCCTTTGGAATCATATTGGTTTTGGATTTAAATATACTGACTTGGGGTTTTAGCTACTCCATATATCCTTTTAAAATCAATATGGTATAAACCGTTTAAAAACAGTACAAAAGCAAGTAAGGGTACTGAAAATTCACAAGCTTTTGTGCAAACTGCAAGTGTTGAGAATCTGTGTGTGCACAACAGACTTTTCCCTTCTCTAGGTAGAGCCCAGTGGCAAATAAGGCTCCATGTATGTGACTTGAGATGTCTCTATCTCTCCTTTTCTCCTGTGATCCTAAGGAGACCATAGTTTTCTAGAAAGGAGATTTGGAATCATTGCTTCTACCCACTAGAATCTGTGATCTGCCTACCCAGTTTTTTTTTCTTTTTCTTTTTTTTTTTTTTTTTTGAGATGGAGTCTTCCTCTGTTGCCCAGGCTGGAGTGTAGTGGCGCGATCTCGGCTGACTACAATCTCCGCCTCCCAGGTTCACCCATTCTCCTGCCCCAGCCTCCTGAGTAGCTGGGACTACAGGTGCCTGCCACCGTGCCTGGCTAATTTTTTGTATATTTTAGTAGAGACAGGGTTTCACTGCGTTAGCAGAACGGTCTCCATCTCTTGATCTCGTGGTCTGCCCACCTCGGCCTTCCAAAGTGCTGTGATTACAGGGGTGAGCGACCGCGCTCGGCCCTTCATTTTCTTTTTACCAATTCCCTATCTAAGCTTTGTCTTTTTGCACACAGTTGATCCATATAAGCAAACAGCCATGGTTTTTAAGTGGTTGACACAAGTATGAGACTGTTATTAAACTGTGAAACACTCCCCGCCTTGAGAGAAATGCCTCAAAGGGTACAAAGAATCACCTTAGGGAGTTAGAATGTGGTTTTTAGGGACCTGAGCATGAACTCTGGTTGCAATAAGTCCTAGCTTGTTTTACTAGTCCCAGTTCAACTGAAGAAGTGGAACTGGTAGGATATTAAGAGAATTTATTGTAAGGAATTTACTTACCTGATTGTGGGAGATGCTAAGCAAGTCTGAAATCCATAGGGCAGGCCATAAGGAAGGGCATAGGCACCTTGCAGGCAGGAGCTGAAACTGCAGTCCACAAGCAGAATTTCTTCTTTGCCTGGGCTCTGCTCTTGGGGCCTTTCAACCAATGGAATTAGCCTACCCTGACTATTTAGGACAATCTTGACTCAAAGGCAACTGAAACAGGAATTAGTCACATCCACAAAATAATTTCACAGTAACACCCAGATAGGTGTTTTACGGAATAACCAGAAACCATAGCCTAGATACGTTGACCCATCAAAGGACTGTCATGCTGGGTAAATTTGGGGAAGCCTCTGGTTCTTTATCTAGAAAGGTGGAAGTGAGAATACCTACCTTGCAGAGTTACCAAGGATTAATTGAGATAACTTGCTTCTCTTTCCACTCCTTCTGCCCCTTCTGGCCTTACTTCAGGCTTTGCTATGAAGACAAACCTGCCCGTCTCTACCGAATTGTGATGTCTTAGTGTTGCTGAACTTTTCGTGATAAAGAAAGTGGAATTCACATTTGTGCTGACAATGTCCATTTTGCTATTTACTAACATCCAAATAATTCCAAATTCTCAGTCTGTATGGGTACAAAGGTTGCTTAAAATCTCTGTAAGTAATGAATTTCACCAAAGTTCTGTAAGTTTACTGACATAGACTGTCACATGCGTATACATATGTCGTTATCAGTGATTCATGTTATTTCAGGGAACATGGGACAGTGTTTCTGATGATCAGAATCCCACACAGACAGTGGACCTAGGAAGAAGCCCAGGCTGGGGGTGAAAGTTGAGAGCAGAGGAAGCTATGGATTCCATATTTTTTTCAGGATTATAAAAATGATGAAGGGCGCCAGGTGTGGGGCTCAGATGTAGCCTGTCACTTCTCCCCTATGGGCTGTAATTTCCCCTTCTGCAAAAATGTGCACGTTGGCTGAAGTGACCATATACTTTGCTGTCTTATCTAGTGTGTTTATGATGGTGAAAGAGGGCATTGTTAATGATCATTCCAGGACATTCGCTCTAAACTGGCTCTATCCAGGTTGCACTGGGTCCTGTGGTCACCCTCACATTGAATAAGTTCCATGAGCCCATAAATCTCTAGGGAAGATGAACATTTACTAAGCCCCTTCCATATTCCAGGTCCCTTACTTACCATATAATTTACATATCCACCAAACATTAAAATGATCTATTTGAGGTTTGCCTTTCCCACTGGCCTCGGCACCCCTCAACATCAGGGCCATATCATGCTCTGTACAGTGCTTGGCATAGGAGAGTTTTCCATCCATGCGTGCTAAGACCCCTTACTTCTCACATAACCCTGTGGTGTAGGTAGTCATATTTCCTCCCCGTGGTTGGGGAAAGGGAGGCGTGCAGGGATTTCCATCCTACGGAGGGCAAGCCTGTGGCATGTGCCAGGCTGCCAGTCAGAGCTGTGGTTCTCTGGGCTCCAGGCCTGGGCTTCTCCCACAGGCACATGTTAGCTCTGATTGATATTAAAGGTCGGGCAAGGTCCTTTATAGGCCACGGGAAGTGAAGCTTAGTTCTTGCCAGGGGAGTTATTATGGCTGGTATCACAGGATTTACAGGCCCCTGGAACCATGTCATGGGGCTTTTGCGTTTAAATGGAGGCAATTCATAGGATCCAGAAGACCTTTAATGTTTATAAGAATCGCACAGTTAATTCTCAGGTGCCTCAATTCAAGCCTTCGTTTCTCGGCTGTTGTAAGATCCAGGCTGTCAAAGTGAGTATCATGCTCTAATTTCTGCGACAGACCAGAGAACTAAATACAATCTCAACACTGAGCTAACAACACAATTCTCCAGACTACTCTGAAAACGTGAAAAATGACCTTTATTCCTATTGTTATCCTAGCTCTTACAGTAAACCAAAGCTTACTGCCAAGACATGGAACTTGAGAAATTACAGTAAATAATGTATTTTTGGAAGACAAATGAAATATCAAGTGTTTAGTAGGAAACAGCCTGGAATTGTGTAGCTGACTATTAACTTTATGTTTATAGTGGCTTAAATCTCTGTGTGTGTCTCTGTGTGAGAGTGTATATATGTGTGTATGTGAGTGTGTGTGTGGGTGATGTATGTATGTGCATATGTGTGTGAGTGTGCATGTGTGTATTTGTGGGGTATGTATGTGTTTACATATGTGTGTGTGTGTGTTTGTGCATGTGTGAATGTGTATGTGCATATATGTGTGTGTATGTGTGTGTGTCTACTTTCACTAGAGACATCAGGGAAGCCCTCTCTGAGAAGCTTATGCTTTGTATGAGGGAGACAGCCTTGCAAAGACAGAGGGTTTATTAGGCTCAAAGCCCTCAAGCTGGAAACAAGTGTGCCATGCACAGGAATATACTGAAGGGCAGTGGAGCGAGAGCAGAGTGTTCCAGGTGGGGTGGAGGAAGGTGAGATCAGAGGAGTTGCAGGCTTAGATCACACAGGATCCTGTAAGGAGTTTGAGTTTTGACTAAGGCTTATGAGACACCTTTGGAGGATTGGAGGATTTTGAGCAGGAAGATAACATATTCTGACTTATACTTAAAACATACCACTTTGGCTTCTATAGGAAGGCTAGAGAGAAAGCAAGAAGGCCAGTTAGGAGACTGCTGCTGGAGTCAAGGAGGGATTTGTGTAGGAGGGAGTGCTGAAGACAGTGGGAAGGGCCTACACTTGCTTTCTACTTTGGAGGTCAATAACTATGCTGATGAATCGAATGTGAGGGGTGAGAGAAAGAGAAGAATAAGAGATCATGCCTAGGTTTTGGTCAGTAGAGCAAGGTAGTCAATGCTACCCTTGGCAAATATGGAGAACACTAGAAGCAGAACTAGTTTCTGGCTGGAGGGTGATGGAAATCAAGAATTCTTTAGCCATGTTAACTTTGAGAAGCACCTTCCCTTCTATTCCCTGCCCTCCCTCCCTAACCTGATTTTCCTCTTTTTTCTTTTTCTTCTTCTATGTCTTCCCTGAAGGCCTCCCCACTATTTTGGATGCCAGAGGAGAAAGTGACAGAATGGAATTGTTGCTTTCAAGTAACTGATAAACTAATGGGAGTGGCAGATGCATAAATAGTGTGGGGTATTGAGGTAAGTGTTCTAATGAAGGTTAACTCAATTACCATAAACAGAGAGGGAAGGAAGTAGCTAGCTCTGGTATCTTCAAGGAATCACATAAAAAACATAACATTTCTTGAGTTGTCTGAGCTCTCCTATCTTGTATTACAATTCTTATTCCATTCTCTTGACGCTTAACTTTTAACCTGGCATCTGCTCATTGATTCTTTGGTTATATTCACTCTTATATTTCCTAGATTGAGATTCTGGCTCCCCTCCTGGCTAAGTTTCAATCTATTCACTTCAGAGTAACAGCCAGCTGAACCTGACCTTTGATTCCCATCTTCAAGCACATGTTCCTGCGAGTGGACCCTTATGGGCAGGGTTTGGGGAAGGCTTTACGGAGAAGGTGAGTCTGGAAGAAAGCGTAGGAATAAGCTAGGCAAACAAGGCAAAGTCCTCATGGCTGCCTGGCTCCACCTCTGGGTGTAAAAAAGCACAACACCTTTCTCCTTCAGTACACCGCTTCTCTCTGCCAGTTGCCACTAGGGAGAATAAATGATTAAAGTTGTTTAGTAAGAAGGCAACATGGTCTAATCAGCTAGGTTTTGGGCTGAGTATGACAAGGTGATAACAAAGGTGCTTAGGATATTTCCTGCTTTTGAGGAACTCAACATTCAGTGGAGGGAACAGCCAGGTAGATTGTTGATCCTGTGACCTGTGATACTTGTTGCAGTCAATCTCTTTCTATCTCTCTTTTCTCTCTCTCTCTCTCTCTCTCTCTCTCTCTCTCTCTCTCTCTCTCTCTCTGTGTGTGTGTGTATTTATTATGGGAATTGGCTGACATGATTATGAAGGCTAAGTAATTCCATGATCTGCTATTTGCAAGTTGGAGACCAAGGAAAGCCAGTGGTGTCACTGAGTCTAAGTCAGAAGGCCTGAGAACCAAGAGTGGGGCAGATGAGAGGATAGGGAGGTGCTGATGTAAGTTCTGGCATCTGAAGGTTCAAGAACCAGGAGCTGTGAAGGCTAAGGACAAGAGGAAGAGGAAGCAAATTTATCCATTTGCTGCCTTTCTGTTCTATCCTGCTCTCAACAGATCAGACAATGCCCACACACATTGCTCAGCGCAGATTTTCTTTAGTAAGTCCACTGATTCTGTGCTGATCTTTTCCAGAAGCACCCTCACAGACACACCCCAAAAATAATCTTTTAGCAGCTACCTGGGTATCCCTTAACCCAGTTGAGGTGACACATGAAACTAACCATCACACTTGGGGGCACTGGGGAGGAAGTACTAAATCTCCCGGGGAAATCTGAGGAAGGTGCCAAAGAGGAGAAAATAATTAGTTTGGACAATGAAGGATGGAGATGAGAGAAAAGGATGCATTCCAGTCGGAGGAAACAGCAGGTGCAAGGACATAGAGCTAGGAGAGGTGTGCATTCAAGGCCTGGTGAGGGCTGGGTATGGTGGCTCATGCCTGTAATTCCAACACTTTGGGAGGCTGAGGTGGTTGGATTGCTTGAGTCCAGGAGTTTGAGACCAGTTTGGGCAACATGGTGAAACCCCATCTCTACTAAAAATACAAAAAACTAGTGAGGCGTGATGGAGTGCCCTTATAATCCCAGCTGTCCAGGAGACTGTGGTCGGAGGATGGCTTGAGCCCAGGAGGAAGAGGATGCAGTGAGCCAAGACTGCACCACTGCACTGCAGACTCCAGCCTGGACAATAGAACCAGACCATGTCTATAAAAAGGACTGGTGAGAAGCTGAGTACTGAGGGACTGTAGGGGTTGGAAAGGGGAATGTAGATAGAAAGTAGATTGGAATCAAATTGTGTAGAAACCTTAGTGCCATACTTGAGAAAGAGGTCTGAGTCATCTGTACAAAATGATGAGCCTGATAAACCTCTAAGGCAGCTGTGGGTGTTAGTGTCCCTGACACCTCCTGTGTTGAACTCCTCAGATAGGGGGCAGGCAGAGGCTATTCTACCACCTGGGGACTTGTGTTGAGATGTAGCACTGTTTGTTTAATGAATGAATGAATCTACCAATTGATCATTCAACTCTGTGAAAATAAAATTTTGTTTTCCTTGATTTAGAGCTTCATCGTACCTTGTATTCTATGGATTTGTTCCAAGCATGTGTAGTTTTTCTGTTGTGGAAAGTTATCAACTCCTCCCTCCCGCTTTCTTCCCTTTCCTCCTTCTATTTTTTCCTTCTATCTTTTGTTTTTCCATACACTTTAATCAAGCACCCATTAAGCATAGTTTCAATGCTATCGAAGGACGCATGATACAATGAGGTCAGTGTATCAGGTTTATCATCTGGGTTCGTATTCCTGCTCCTTCACCTTGTAAGCTGTCACTTAATCCTTTATAATCTTTACTGCTCTGAATTCTATCCTGTGGGTGATAATATTTTATTTTAGGATTTGTTGGGGAAACTGAGCCTTAGAGATATTTAATGAGCACTGATTAAATTGGTTAAATAATAATGAAATTTTTTAGGCCAGTAGTTTTAAATGGTGTAAATTGAACAGATTTTCTTAAGGATTAATTCTATGCAGGGTATTCTATATGTGGTAAAATGTCAAGTTGAGGTATTTAAATGATAACTCAATTAAATTATATAATAAATGAAAAGAACCTGGAATAATGCTTGGCACATAGTCCGTGCTGATCACATTTTAACTTTTATTACATGATTATCCACAGTAGTAAGTTCACTTGTTCTTGCTCTAATGAAAATTGTGAGTTAGGTGAATTACCTCTCAAAGAATTTTTCCCTCCAAAAATGTGCATTCCATAAATTGGTCTTATTTGATCTTTAAGTCAACTAAATGTGTGTGTGTGTGTGTATACATATGTGTGTATATCTTTAAGTCAACTAAATTTGTGTGTGTTTGTGTTTGTGTGTATGTGGGTGTGTGTGAAATCATGTCAAAAAAGAATGGGAGACAATAGGAGGAGAGCTATATGCTGATTTTTCAGCAGTAGCCACTTTTGTTCCCCTCCCATCATGGATAGAATATATTTCTTAGACATTTTGATGCTGAACTTGGTCATGTGGCATATTTTGGCCAGCTGAATGTCAGAGGATGGAAAATGAGCAGAGACCTAAGTGTGCTTGTGTAAACCGGCTTGGCTTTCATTTCCAATGATCACCCTGAGAAGAGCATGCTCCAGGAGAATGAGAGACATGTGGGGTAGGCCTGAATCTTACCCGGGGCCTGAAGGAGGGTTGCCCCAGCTGACCTGTGGACCCCTGAGCATGAGAATACATGTTTGTTAGTGGTAACCACTTACATTTTGGCTGTCTTGCTATGCTGCATTACTGAAGAAAATAATGCATTAGGTGACTAATGTGCTGCACCTGCATCTTTCTTATCTGGTGATTGGGACTCTGCATCTCCGTGTTCTCAGACAACCCTACATCACACCATGTCTGTAGCTTGAGCTTTGTGGACCAACTTTTATGTGACTTCATACTAACCTAAACAAAATCAGCTCTTCAATTTTATAGGTAGAAGGTATCATAAAGTCATTTAGTCCAACTTTATTGTTTAATAGATGAAGAAGGCAAGAGAAAAGGCAATTCGGTAAAGTCTTGCTGTTCTTAGAGGCTCAGAGAGGATCCAGGCATTCTGAACTGCCCTTCTGGGTGTCTTTTCATTTTGCCAAATGACTTTTGGTTTCATGAATGGGGTGTTTCCAGATGCTGCAAATCTACTTTTAGCATTGGAAGAAGAGTCGATAAGCAGACGAGGTGAGAAAGTGAAAGCCCAGGGAATTGTGCTGATCAAAGTTGAAAGTGATGGGTTGGTCAGGCATTTGCTGAAGCTGGAAATAAAGACTCTTCTGAAGTGTACAATCATTGGACTTGTTCAAAGAGTTTCTCCGGGAAGAAAAAGATGAAATTAAGCCGTGGAAATTTTTGGCCAAGTCATGAAAACACATTTTCCAAAAGAGCTGTTAATTTGATGGTGGAATGAGTCACGGCCCATGGGCAGGTCTGAAAGTCCCATCAACTTAATTACTGAAAACTTAACTGGACAATAAAAAATGTATGGTTAAGGCAACCATCCCTGAAGGGCTAGGCCAAAGAGACACCGTGTCCCCATTTGAACTTTTCCTTTGTATTTTCAGGCCAAATTGACATGGAAAATTACCTGATACTTCAGATCATGAGAGTAGCAGGGCCAGATTATTTCAGGATGGGTGGTGTTTCCCATTTCACTTGTCTTCAGGGTCAAATTCAATGAATGGTGACCAGACTTTCAATGTTGCTATGATGGCAGGTCTGGCACTAACTAGTTGAGAGCTGGAAAATAAAGTTTCTCATGAAACTGAAACCTTGAATTTCCCAAGCTATCGAAAGTTATGGTACCATTTAATAACAATGGCACCTGAGTGGAACTTGCTAAATAGAAGTGGCCAAGAGTGGTATTTAAAATCTGGTTTTATAAGCATTTTTCTTTAAATGTATAGTGGTCCTTCTACTACCTCCTCCTTCATTATTTGGTTAAAAAGAAAAAATGAGGCATGGTTCTCACATCTTGACACACTATAAAAGACCTGGTGGCTCAGCTCAATTCTAATTCCTTGGGGAAGCCCTTCCCACCTCCTTGGTTCAGGGAAGGTAGGATGCTGGCAGCAATGAATTCCTCTCTCTCTCTCTTTTTTTTTTTTTGTTTCTTTTTTTTTTTTTTTTTTTGAGATGGAGTCTCACTCTGTCACCCAGGCTGGAGTACAGTGGTATGATCTCAGCTCACTGAAACCTCTGCCTCCCTGGTTCAAGTGATCCTTCTGCCTCAGTCTCCCGAGTAGCTGGGATTACAGGCACCCGCCACCATGCCTAGCTACTTTTTCTATTTTTAGTAGATATGGAGTTTCTCCATGTTGGCCAGGTTGTTCTTGAACTCCTGACCTTAGGTGATCTGCCCACCTCAAAGTGCTGGGATTACAGGTGTGAGCCACCGCACCTGGCCCAGTGAATTCCTTTCTTTCAGGGTATGCATTTCAGTCTATAATTGTGTATTCATTCACATGATTATTCCATTAATGTCTGTCGTCCTCAGTCTATAAGCTTCTTACTTAGTAGAAGGCTCAATAGGCATCTTTAATTCCAAGGGAAAATGAACTCTCTCGGTTTTCATTTATAATTTCCTTTGCTTAGGCTGAGCGTGGTCTCTCATACCTGTAATCCCAGCACTTTGAGAGGCTGAGGTGGGAGGATGGCTTGAGTCCAGGAATTCGAGATCAGCCTGGGCAACATCATGAGACCCTATCTCGACAATAAAGAAATAAATAAACAAACAAATAAATACATAAATGAAAAATTAGGCAAGTGTGGTGGCATGTGCCTGCAGTCCCAGCTACTTGGGAAACTAAGGCAGGAGGATTGCTTGAGCCTAGGAGTCTGAGGCTGCACCACTGTACTCCAGCTGGGGTGACAGAGTGAGAACTTCTTTCAAAATAAATGACGCAATAAATTTAAAAATAAAAAATACTTTCTTTTTTTTTTTTTTATTATCGGGCATCTATCTATACCACTTCTTGTGTATCTTCTGACATAGACTCTTCAAAGGCTAGTAGTTGTCCTCAGGCTGAGTTCAAACTGCTACATGTGGCCCTGAAGACTTCCTATGCCATGAGCTCTTACGACCATCTAGATTCTTCCCTTTCCCTCTACTTCCTACCAGGAGCTCAACCTTCCAGCAGCCACTGAATATCTTCCATTTCTCCAAAAGAAGGCAGTGACTACATTCTATCTTTTCCTTCTACCTCTATCTTGCCCGTGTTTCTATCCATTTCCATTAGCTTCCTATGGCCACATTAACAAATTATCACAAACTTCATGCTCAAAACAACATAAGTTCATTCTCTCACTGTTCTGGAACCCAGAAGTCTGAAATCAAGGTCTCTACAGGGCCGTATTTCCTCTGGAGGCTCTAGGAAATAATTGGTTGCTTGCTTTTCCTGCTTCTGGAGCTGTTGGCATTCCTTGGCTCCTGGCCAACCCGTCTGCTGTATTTTCACATTGCCTTCTCCTCTGTGTGCCTTCTCCTTTGTCGATCTAGTTTACAAGGATACTTGTTGTCTGATAAGAGCCCACCTGGAAGTCTAAGATAATCTTCTCAACTTAAGATCTTTAATTACATCTGCAAATACCTCTTTTCTATATATGGTAATAATTTGTAGGTTCCAGGGATTTGGGTGAGGGCATACCTTTTTTTTGGGGAAGGGGCACCATTGATCTCACTACAGGCTTTGATATTTTTTCTTATGAATCTAAATGACTTATTTTTTTCTCTGTAATGGTTAATTACCCTTTGTCATATTTGATTAAAAACATTTTTGGCAACTGGTGGTTTGTCTTTTAATTCCCTTATGTTATATTGACTTGTGGTCCTGTAGAGTTCATTCCTGACTAGGTTATTCTTGAGGTACACTACAATGCCCAACATTAATTAAGAAGAATCCCAAACCTTATGCACGTCTCTAGAAAAGTTAAAGGAGATCCTGTTCCTAATGTTCACAACATGTTTCCTATTTTCTTTTTACATCTTTCCAGTTTTCTCATGCCCTACAGTACTCAAAGGCTTCATTCTCCAAAAATTCTCCTCTCTCATCAAAGTGTCTTTCTTCCCAATTTAGAAATAATAGAAAACTTTGAATAGGAGCTGGGATTCACTTGATAGAAAGACTTGTTAATTTTGTTAGGTATGATAACATGGAGATTATATTATATCCTTATCAGCAGAGATGCACACTCAAGTATTTGCAGATAGAATGACATGATTTCTGGAATTTGCTTTTACATGCTCCATCCACGAAAGGAGTGGTGGTAGGAATTACATAAAATAATATCCATACAATGTAGATAAATGTAGTTAGTGATGGATCCATGGGGGATCCATTATACTCTTCTCTCTACTCTTGAATATGTTTGAAGATATCCCTTTCTCCTGCCAACCAGTCCCCCGATTTTACTCTGCAGATTATCCTCATGTCTCCCTAACTCCTCACCCTCTGGTCTCATTGTTCTCTATCCACTTACTCATTTTGTACCCTAAAGCCTTGGAGCAAGCAAAGCTGAACCCATTACTTCTTAGGAGGAGGTAGAGAAGAGAGGACGAAATCAAAACACAATTGCCCACAGTCTCTTTGGCAGCCATGGGGAAGTCCATGAACATTCCCATATTAATAATTTTTTTATATTACAATGAAAATTTTTAAGCTTCATCTAGTCAAATCTGTAGATCATGCCTTTTGCATCTTCACTGATTACTTCAAAGCTTGAAAGGTTGCATTTAGTTCAGATGATATGCTCTTGCACTCATTGATATCTTTCTTTGATGTTTTAAAGACATTTATTCAAATCAACAGAAATTTTTTTTTTTTTTTTTGAGACTGAGTCTGGCTCTGTCGCCCAGGCTGGAGTGCGGTGGCCGGATCTCAGCTCACTGCGAGCTCCGCCTCCCGGGTTCACGCCATTCTCCTGCCTCAGCCTCCCGAGTAGCTGGGACCACAGGCGCCCGCCACTTCGCCCGGCTAGTTTTTTGTATTTTTTAGTAGAGACGGGGTTTCACCGTGTTAGCCAGGATGGTCTCGATCTCCTGACCTCGTGATCCGCCCGTCTCGGCCTCCCAAAGTGCTAGGATTACAGGCTTGAGCCACCGCGCCCGGCCCAAATCAACAGAAATTATTTGAGGACCTGCTGTATTGTGGGTGCCATAATGAGAACGAGGGATATATAAATAAAGCCACAGGCCCAGACATTAAGGATGTCAATGTAGAAGGGAAGATAGACAAGAAACAAATATGTGGCATATAGCACAGTAAGTAGAAATGTGTAAGTATGTATATACCTCAAAACTAGCAAGAAGGAGGAAAGCATCTATACCTTTAAATGTTTAAAGCTGGCATTTGAGGCCCTGCAATTAGTTCTCTACATGATTTATGTTCATTGCTCGTAACAACCTTTCAAGACAGATGTTATTACTATGCAGAAGAGGAAACTGAGGCTCAGGAAAGTTAAGACTTTGTCCAAGATCACAGTTAGTAAGTGGTAGATCTGAGATCCTTTTCATAGTTTTCTTTTTTGAGTACTTGAGTTTTCAAACATTTGCTTTAGTTGATACTAACTTTTAAAAAGTATGCTGGGCATGGTAGCTCATACCTCTAATCCCAGCACTTTGAGAAGCTGAGGCTGGTGCAACCCTTAAGTACAGGGATCCAAGACCAGCCTGGGCAACATGGTGAACTGTCTCTACAAAAAAAAAACAAAAAAAAAAAAAGAAAAAAAGAAAAAATTAACATGGCATAGTCCCAGCTACTTGAGAGACTGAGGTGGGAGGATCTTTGAGCGTGGGAGGTTGAGGGTGCAGGCTCACTGCATCACCAAATGGGAGAAAATTTTTGCAATCTATCCATCTAATAAAGGGCTAATATCCAGAATCTACAAGGAACTTAAACAAATTTACAAGAAAAAAACAACCCCATCAAAAAGTGGGCAAAGGATATGAACAGACACTTCTCAAAAGAAGACACTTATGTGGCCAACAAACATATGACAAAATGCTCATCAACACTGGTCATTAGAGAAATGCAAATCAAAACCACAATGAGATACCATCTCACGCCTGTTAGAATGGTGATCATTAAAAAGTCAGGAAACAACAGATGCTGGAGAGGATGTGGAGAAATTGGAACACTTACACTGTTGATGGGAGTGTAAATTAGTTCAACCATTGTGGAAGACTGTGGCAATTCCTCAAGGATCTAGAACCAGAAATAACATTTGACCCAGCAATCCCATTACTGGGTATATACCCAAAGGGTTATAAATTATTCTACTCTAAGGACACATGCACACATATGTTTATGGCAGCACTGTTCACAATAGCAAAGACTTGGAGCCAACCCAAATGCCTATCAATGATAGACTGGATAAAGAAACTGTGGCATATATACACTATGGAATGCTGTGCAGCAATAAAAAAGGATGAGGTGATGTTCTTTGCAGGGACATGGATGAAGCTGGAAACTATCATTCTCAACAAACACAGGAACAGAAAACCAAACAGTGCATGTCCTCACTCATTAGTGGGAGTTGAACAATGAGAACACATGGACAAAGGGAGGGGAACATCACATACTGGGGCCTGCTGAGGGGTGGGGGCTGGGGAGGTACGGCATTAGGAGAAATACATAATGTAGATGACGGGTTGATGGGTGCAGCAAACCACCATGGCATGTGTATACCTATGTAACAAACCTGCACATTCTGCACATGTGTCCTGGAACTTAAAGTATAATAATAATAATAATAACAATAATAACAATAAAAGACCAAGGAGACAGTATTTCTGGGATGAAAATGGGGACTTCCAAAGAAGTCATCCATCACAGTAAATTCCACATGGACCAAATATTCATCAATTTATAAATACCATGAAAATACTTGAAAGAAATACAGGTAATTCTCCAACTTCTAGATGCATACTACCTTTCTAAGCAAACAAAACAAAACAAAACAAAACCCAACAAACAATGGGAGGAACAGCAAATGTAAAAGAATATGCTAATTTACCAACATAGTGAAAATTTCTACATGTCAAAAACATATGCCAAATTAAAATGCAAATGAGAGTGGGAAAAGATTTTCAATACAATTACCAAGTTTTGATACCCTTAATAAAGAGTTGGTATTGCTCTCCAGTATACCCAGCTCCTCACATTAACAGGGGCTATACAAAGAATTAATTAGACAATACCCTTCTCCCACTACATTCAACAGGATCACCAAGAGCAGTGGGAAGAAAAGGCAAATTATTAAAAGTTGGTGGCAAAATACCTGTCAGAGAAGAAAGCTGTCTTGTGTTTAGAAAAATCATTCATAGGTCCTTTAATTCTGACAAGCTCTATTTTGTTTTTTCTTTATATTTTTACATAATTGGTATAATCTCTATAACAAAATCTAATATTTTACAAACCAAAAGAAATTAAACAGTTGTTCTGAAAGATTCTCTGACCACCTGATGCTGCCTACCCACATGTGTCTGTGCTTGATGTCACCCTCCTAACTGTTTTCTCCATCTGTGCCTCCTTATCAAATCCTTCCAGGAGAAAATTCAGATTGGTCTGTGTGATAACACATTTATTATGTATTATTAGGTTGGTGCAAAAGTAATTGCAGGTTTTGCCATGACTTTCAATAGCAAAACCCACAATACCTATGCACCAGCCTAATATTTTTGAAGATTCTGTGAATGAACTGGGCTCAGCTGGGCAGTTCTTCTGTTTCACGTGATATTGCCTAAAGTCGAAGACATCTGGAAGCTAATCCAAAGCTGGAACCTGCAGGATGGCTCATTCTGTCCCTGACAGCTGGGCTGGCTGTTGGCTGTGAGTTCAGCTGATGTGCCTGGTCTTCACCATATGGGCCTCTCTATGAAATTGCTTAGGCCTTCTCACATAGTGGTGGTGGGATAAAAACAAGGAGCCTTCCAAATACATAAACAAAAATGTTGTAAGTCTCTTAGTGCTTAGACTTGCATGTTACTGTATTAGTCTGGGCTCTTCAGAGAAACAGAACCAATAGAGAGAGAGAGTGTGTGTGTGTGTGTGCGTGCACATGTGTGTGTATGTGTGTGTGTTGTGTGTGTGTGTGTGTGTATACATATAAAGAAATTTATTAGAAAGAATTTGCTCATGTGATTACAGAGGCTGGTAAGTCCCAAGACCTGTAGGCTGCAGAACCAAGAGAGCCACCGGTGTCTTTCCAGTCCAAAGGCCAACAGGCTGGACACCAGGGAAGGGCTAATGTTTCAGTTAAAGTTCCAAGTCAGAATAAAACCAATGTCACCGCTCAAGGAGTCAGGGATGAGAAATTCCCTCTTACAAAAAGATCAATCAGACTTTTTGTTTAATTCAGGTCTTCAATGGATTGGATGAGACCAGCCCACATTAGGGATGGTAATCTGCTTTACTCAGTCTACTGATTCAAATGTCAATCTCATCCAAAAACTCCTTCGTGGCACACCCAGAATAACATTTGACCAAATGTCTGGGTACCCTGTGGGGCAATGGTTAACATAAAGTTAACCATTGTGGTTATGTAGGTCACTTCTGCCACAGGCTATCAGTCATAGCCTATGAGAAGCCCAAATTCGAAGGGAATGGAAATAGACTCTACTTCGTCAGAGTCTGTGTACTTTACCACAGAAAGGCAATGAAATCTGCATAAAGTGTGGATGGCTGGATCTTACCTCATACCTACTAATTTAGAATCGAGAAGATGAGGCCAAGGAATCTGCATTTTTACAAAGCTTCCTTGAATATTATTGTGTCAATCATAGTTAAAGGGCTCATGTCCTGGGCAATGGGAAACAATCTGCCTAAGAATTTGAATTCTTCAATCCACATTTTTCTTTAGGATTTAGACTTTTTTATCCGGCTCTACTGTCTCTGCCTTTTATCTTTATCTCTGCTTTTCTTACCCCGTGTCAGTATTGCCATCTCAACAAGAATCTACTTCATTACACAAAAGCATGGCAATTTCTCTTATTTATTGTTTCGCCATTTTCTCTTCAATCTTGAGAGGTTTAAAATAAACTTAACTCTTAGAATATTTTGTAGAAAATTTGCACAAATAGTATAGAGTATGCCCATTTACTCCTCACCCGTTTTTCTCTATCTCTAGCATGTTAGCATGGTCCATCTCTCAAGACTGATATAGTAATATAATTACTATAATATATAGTAATTATAAACTCCAAATAAAGTCTGTAGTTTAGTGAATATATTATAGTATAATATATGTGAATTATACTATTCTATTCACTAAAATATACACATACATTATATTATACACATACAATACATTATATTATACTATTCACCAAACTATAGATTTTATTTGGAGTGAACTAGTTTTTCCATAGTGTCTCTTTTCATATTACAGGATCAAATCTAGGAAATAAATGTATTTAGTCATTAAGTCTCCTTAATCGCCTCTGATCTATGGCAGTCTCTCACTTTCCTTGCTTTTTCATGATCATGACAGTTTTGAAGATAACTGGTCAAGTGTTTTGCAGAATGCTCCTCAGTTGGGGTTTGTCTAATTTTTTTTTTGCATGATTAGATTGGGCTTTTGTGATTGGGAGGAAGAATTCTACAGAGGTGAAGTGCCCTTCTAATCTAATCATATATCATATCATATCATATCATATATCATATCATGTCATATGATATCAAGAAGTACATGAGGTCAAAATAACTTATCACTAGTGATAGTAACATTCACCACTTGGTTAAGGAGGTGCCTGCTGGTTTCCTCCACTAACCGTAAAGTTACAACTTATCTCTTTCTATATTCCATTCCTTGGAACTGAGTCACTAAATCCAGCCACACTCAAGGGGAGGGTAACTAAACTCTACCTCATGGAAAAAAAGAGTATTTACATGTATTGTTGAGAATTACTCTCTAAGGAGAATTTGAAATAACATATATTTTGTCATTTAGATCCAGGAATTTTCAAAGTAGGGATATTGAATAAAATGGATAATTGTAAGTGTTGCTAAGGACAACCTGAAGTCCACTTCCTCCAACCTGTACAATAATTATGTATCTTTTTTCTTTACCTAGGCCTATAGCATAGGAGCTATCTCTAGGATCTATCAAAATATCCCTTGCTGGTGGATAAAGATTATTTCTTGAATTCTAAGGGTCCCCAAGCAAGCTGCCTAAACCAGACTTTTACCAAGTGAAAAAGACCATGCCACAAAAAGTACAATTGCCAGCGTTTCCATGGAAATTGGAATACAAAGGGGCGGTTTGCCTGGAGAGGTCTGTTTATTTTATTTTATTTTTTTTTAAAACTATCAAGAATAACCCTTTGAGATGTGACATTCTGTTTTCACAAGAGCACTCAAGGTGTCAGACAGAGCCCAATTTTATATTCCTTGAAAACAGAGCGTACTGTAGTGTTTGTCGGACTTTTCAACATGTCACTTTCAACCAATTTCATGTACAAATGGGTTACAGTCCCATGAAAATATTCAGAAAAAGAGGAAACTGTTTCAAAAAGGAGTATTAAGTATTATTACATCGAAAGCCATTCAGAGTGGAAAACCTTCCTACCCAGCTTCCAGCCTTTCTGAGGACGAGGGAACCAGAATATTTGCATAAAATGGCAGAGTCCCTCTTTACCATCCAATGGTCTGAGGGGAACCGCTCATGCAATTGGCCATTCTTCTCTCCTCCTTCAAGATCGTGCTTGCTTCGGTGATGTGATCTTGGAGACGCTGTCAAAGGCACACTTGTCTGCTTCCCTCTTGTAGTATGTGTTTCAGTTCTCTCTCCAATATGGCTCCGGGAGGCACCGGCTTGCCCAGACCAGATCTTCGCACCTGGGGAGAATTTATTACCTGAGATTTATTGAGCACGTTGGATTACAGGGTATTCCAGGAGTCATTTCCATCTTTGAAATAACATATTCATTTAGAGTACCGGGGGCTTGCTTCTTAGATCTGTCATTTTAAAATATGTTTCCTCTCGCACCGATGCAGCTTTGATGCAACCACGTCTAAGCAGCAGGCTTTCAAGGCAGTATCAAGACAAGAAGGGGGATAATTTAAGGTGACAGGGCCAATTTTAAAACAGAGGCCCAGTGTTTCTTATTTTGAGGACTGGGCTCAAACTGAGGTACTTTGTGGCCTCTAGAGCTTCTTAGAGAGTTTCTCAGGTTTTACTCTCTACTCCCAGGAAAATGAGGCTTTCTACCAACAGCAAAGATGGAATCTTTGCCCCGAGTAGATTTCACAGACTTCAAATCTAGGATACCGTGTGAATTAGGGGAGGTTTTTGTTGACTCCCCTGACTTTATTTTTCCCTCTTGGCAGACTCGTTGCATTGTAAATATTTTGCACACATATATTCTGAAGTACACATGTAATTTGTGCTTCAAAATGAATGTGTCCAGCATTTATCTTACTGACTTATTTACTGAAGTGAGAATCAGAAATGGAATCACCACGGCCAACTCTTGGAGGAATCATGACCCAGATGGAGGAGTCACTCTTTTCCTCCTTTGGACAATTCCTTTTTTCCTACCAGCCAGGCACATCTGTTGTGGTACCTAAAGTAGTGGTCCCCCGAAAAGCTATGTTCAAATCTTAGCCCCTAGTACCTGCCAATATGACCTTGTTTGAAAAAAGCGTCTTTGCAGTTGTAATTAAGGATCTCAAGATGCGATTATTGTGGATTAACTGAGTAGACTATAAATCCAGAGACATGTGTCTTTATAAGACACAGAAGAGGAGAAGACATAGATACAGAGGAGAAGGCAAAGTGAAGATCCACGGGAAGATGGAAGCATGGACTGGATTTGTGCTTCCACAAGCTAAGGAACACCTGATACCCCCAGAAGCAAGATGAGACTAGGAAGAATTCCTCTCTCAGGATCTCCAGAAGGAACCAATCCTGCCAACATCTCCATTTCAGACACCTGCTTTCAGAACAGGTGGGGGGAATGAGTTCCTGTGTTTTCAGCCACTAAGTTATGGTAATTTGTTCTGGCTGCCGCGGGAACTTAGGACACCTGTGCTCTCAGAATCACTCTTATCACTATTGACTCTTGGGAAACCTGTTTTATTCGTTTACTTTGCACTTACCATAGACTAGGCTCTGGGAGCATACCTACCAATACAGGATGTCAGGGAATTTGAGGGGCTTATACTCTGGGAATGAAAGAAAAGAGAAATGGGCCTATAATAGCCTTAATTAGCTGCATCAGACACCTGCCGATGCCTAAGTTAACCTGTGCCTTCACACCTCTGTGCCTTTCCTATGGAAGGATTTCTCAGCCTTGGCACTACTGATGTTTGGGAAAGATAAATTTTTTGTCTTGGGACTGTTCTGTGCATTGTAGGACACTTAGCGGCATCCATGGCCTTTACCCACTAGGCACCAGTAGCAAGTCTATTCTTCTCTGTTGTGACCATCCAAAATGTATTCAGACCTTGCCAAATATGTATCACCTGGGGGACCAAGGCTGCCCTTGGTTGAGAACCACTGACCAATGACATTTCTCTAGCTGGAATTCCCTCCCACCATTGACCAGCTGGCAAGCTCTTGAAGCCTTTCTTGATTCTCAAAGCTTGGTGCCTCTTCTTCATTCCTGTGGCACTTTGTGAGTGTCAACTTGATTGGATTGAAGGATGCAAATTATTGATCCTGGATGTCCCTGGAAGGGTGTTGCCAAAGGAGATTAACATTTGAGTCAGTGGACTGGGGAAGGCAGAGCCACCCTTAATCTGGTGGGTGCCGTTTAATCAGCTGCCAGCAAATATAAAGCAGGCAGAGAAAACGTGAAAAGGCCTAGCCTCCCAGCTTACGTTTTTCTCCCATGCTGGATGCTTCCTGCCTTCTAACATTGGACTCCAAGTTCTTCAGTGTTGAGACTCAGACTGGTTCTCCTTGCTCCTCAAGCTTGCAGGCAGCCTATTGTGGGACCCTGTGATCATGTAAGTTAATACTTAATGAACTTTCATATATATATATATCCTATTAGTTCCGTCTCTCTAGAGAATCCTGACTAATACAGCAATGATGTCACTTTGTACATCTTTTTGTCTGCACCTCTGCCTTCCAGCAGAACTAGAACTTTTGCAAAAAGAGAAGTGCATCTTTGCATCTCTGTTTTCCCCTACACTTAATGTTTGTTGTGATAAGTATGAAAGACCTACTAGAGTCACACTGTGAGGCCCAAAAGGAGACAGATGTTCAAGACCCAGCTACTGAGCACTTCATTACTAGAAAGGGCTTTGTCTCCACACCTCAGTGTAGCCTCCTGAGGCACTGGACTGGGTCTTATGTGGACCACAAAGGCTTCCTTTGTGCCCCTGGCCTGAGGCCAGCAATTTGAGCAGCTTGGGCAGTTTGTGAGATCACTTTTCCCCAAGCCAGCATTCCCTAAGCTTGTTCTGTGGCTCAGTAGCCCCTTGAGATGGTCCTTGAAAAAAAGGATGTTCATGGTTGTAGACATTTAAAAGAACTTGCTTCCTAGATTTCCCCTCAGAAATTTACACTGCATATTAGTAAAGAGTAAAGATTAAGATATTTGTTTCACATTACTTAGATCAATTTTCTAAACTTATTGGACCATGAAACCTAAAGCACCTAAGAAATTTGTATGTCATAATATAAATCTTAGGAAATGTTAACTTATATCCACACCCTAATCTGATCTGTCAAAAGCAGCAATCATACACTGACCCACATTGTTCTTAGATTTAAACTAACATCTAGAAATCAAGAGATTTTACATAAAAAATGTGTTCTGACGCTTTAAATTCTTTTCCTATTTGGTATGAATTGGCTGGAACTGAGTGGTGTCTGCTAAGTTGAAATGAGAAAAGTGTTCTCCAGGTCTTCCACATCCCCACCATTCCCTTTTATTTATCTCCTGACAGGTGCCTCTTATTACATACTATACTCCCATTTTTTTTTGCTGTAAGTAGAGGAGTACTGCTGTCTTGGCAATGGAGATAGAGGCTTGGAGGCTGTGTTTCAAGAAACAATGAGAGCAGGCATTTGAGTTTCTTATACCTGGGCAACATCACTGTTTACACTGGGATTTGCATGCTTTCTGAAGAGAAAGATAAAATGGGAAAAAAGCTCCAGGCGAAGCTCATCAAGGGAAATAAAAGACCCCTTTACTCCACGGCCTGAAGCTGCACATCTCAGCTTTCAGAATTCCCACCAGAAGTGGGCTGCTCTTCCACTCTCTTGGAGGAGACTCTTTGTAGAGCCTCCCCTAAATAGGGAATCCCTATTCCCCAAAGTGAGGACTCTTTGGGGCTGATATAATTACATGGCTGGATATAAGGAGGGGGCCTTCCTTCTTGCTGGATTGGATGGTGCAGGCACAAATCAAGAGATTGGAAAGTGTAGAGTGTGTTGAGCACATTTGTGGCACAACCCATGGAGAAGCTCTGATCAATTTGTAAATTTGCTTAACTGTAGTAATCATTTTACTCCATACATGTGTATGAAAACATCATGTTGTACACCATAAATATATGTAATAATAAAATAAAGAGAAATTGTTACATGGGTCTAGGGGAGTTGAGATAAGGATTTGGCAATAAACACAGGAAAGAGCAATGGGAGACACAGTTCATAACGTTCCACGGGATTGGAAAGATGTTAGCAGATTCTCAGTCAGTTACCCCTTTCTGATACCTAAAACTTACAGATTCATTCACATTAAGGTGCAGTGACAATTAGAGAACTACAAAGACTTAAGCCTAAGAAAACGTCTCTAATGGAGGAGTAGCAGGCACCGGAAAGAGAGAAAGAGTGTTGGGGGGCGAGTTGGGTGGGACGGGAACCTTAAATGTAGACTCACCTTTCGTGTTCCTCTGGCCTGACTGAGGGACTAGGTGACACAGATTCTGTGTTTTCAGGCCAGCTGGGCATCTGGCCTTGGGAATCAAGGACAATGATAATGCATTCTTCCTAATTTCACCTTCGGGAAATTGTTCACTTTCCCATGAAAGAGTTAATGTGGCTCCTCAATGCAACCGTGCAATTAAAACGTCATTCAGACACTTGGCTCCAGGTTTTAAAGGGCCTCCAATAAGACCTTGTGGGCCCTTTAGGGAATGAGATAGCATTGTTATTGGTGTGAAAGGAGGGTGAGGGAGCACAGGGTCATGGTCTACCCAGGGAAGATAAATCTTCCCGTGCTGAGCAGAGGCCTGGCCATTTCCCTGTGATGTGGACTTTATATACAGGATCTGACTGGAGATTCATTAAACCGTTCCCATTTTAGCCACCCATGCCCATGAAGGCAGATCTGTGCAATCTCATATTCCAGGAAGTCAATGTAACATCGCAGGCCAGTGGAACTGACTGGTCTGACAGGAACACACAAACAACCAGGACAGGGCTGCACCCCGCATCCCTCTGCTGTGTTTATTTAGGAGTGGAGCTCCATTAAGTGCTCTGTGATGGCCTTCTGATAACACCGCCACCTTTGGAGGGCCAGCCAGAACTGGCTGTCTGCCCTCAAATGTGACAGCTGACATTTTTGGATACACTTAAAGATGGGTTTGTTCACCACAGTGCAGAGGACAGAAACCACACGTTCTGAAGTTATAGCCCCTCTAGCTCACTATTAGGGTGTTCGGTTTATGTGGCAGGTCTCTTTCTCCTGTGAGAATATTATAAAACTTGATGCTAAGGACTGGGGATTGAAGGGAGCAGGGTTTTGGCAAACATTTATTGAATGTGTAATAAAAAATCACATGATAAAATGCATGGACTTTATTAATAGTGTAAACTTCGAGGGATGTGGAGGTGAGGCAGAGACCCCAAATTCTTACCATCTTAAACTTTGATTCTTAGGAGCCAAGTATCTGAAGCTTTGAAGAGTGAATTGTGGTTTTAAAGGCCTTCTTCCTAAGTTGTATTCCTGTTGGTTCCCTCCGAGCTTCCCAATACTTTCCCCACCCTAATGTCATCATCGTGCCTTTATTCATCTTCCCAGTCTCCTATCCTGCTATCTTTTTTTTTTTTTCCATTAATTTACCTAATATTACCTGTGTACCTGCCCTGGTAAAAGGGATACTGCGGTAAACAACCCAGAAAATTCCTTGCTTTTGTGGAGTTGAAATTCTGAGGCAGGGCAGGAAGAGAGACAGGTCATGTATAAATAATTAGTCAATGAAGATGAGTTTTGAGAGTGATGAATGCTGTGGAGAAAATGAAACAGTGATATGAAAGGGAGTAGTGGTAGAGAGGAGGCCTGATTTAAGTTGGGTGGTCAGGGAAGGCCTCTCTGAGGAGGTGACACTGAGCTGAGATGGGAATGGTAAGAGGGAGCCATGTGGCTTGGAGGTAGATGGTCCATTTGGAGAGGAGCGAGTACCTCAGGCAGGAAAGGGCTTAGATTGGTTGAGAAACACTGGAGGCGTGGAAGTCAGGGAAGGTGTGAGCCTAGGGGGCATGGAGGAGGTAAAGTCAAGGAACTAGGCAGAGCCAAGGGTGCTCAGGGCTGGAAAAGTCTTGGTTAAGGGATTGAATTTTATTCAAAACACAAAGGGAAGCCATTTAACAGGTATGATCAGATGCACATCAAATCAATACTGTGTCTCCGATCTTTTTAGGGCCCAGTTCAAATGTAGCCTGAGCTGTGAAACATTTGTAGGCAAACTGAACAACTCTTGGAATGACTGTTGCCTGGTTGGAGGACCTGGTCTTCCCATCCCACTGCCTGTGAGCTCTGGCAGGGTGGGGATCATGCCCTGATTAGCTCTGCTGCTCAGCAGTGCTTTGCACATATTGCCCAGTCAATAAGTGTCTACTACATTGACCTTAATTACAAGCTCCTGGAGGTTAGTAGCGTTTGCCCAATTTATTTTGTAAAATTCCAAAGGGCCCTTAAGAAAAGTCCTTTGATGGTGAATTGGGCTCTTGAAGCAGCATTATTAATGGATCTTCACACAGGTGGCTCCTACCAAATCGGGAGCTAATTAGGGTTAACTCAACCAAAAGAATTTATTCAAATTACTTCCCTTGGTCAATTAGTTTCCTGCGGATGATTTTAGCATGTTTCTTAAATGTGTCAGTGTTCAGGCAATGAATTCAAGATTAAAAGCCCAGACTCCGTGTTGTAGGTCCCAGAAATAACGTACATTTTAATGGCTGCTTCCCCAACTTCAAAATTAAACATATTGCATTCTTGGGAGTACGATTTCAGCTTCTTTACATTTATGACACAAATGGAGCCATTCGCCCTCACTTCAGTCTATAAAGGCAAGACTCATTAGAAGGAGGAAATTTCCTTTATCATGAGTAGGCCACACTCACATGATAAAAAATGTCTCCACTTCTCCCACCTCCTTCTTCAAACTTCAATTCTCATTTTAAGCAGTTCCCACATAGACTATTTATCTTCCACATTTTCCCAACTCTCAATGGCACCATTATATCCTTTATTTGGAATCATAAAACTTTGAGAATAAAAAAGAAGCAAATTAATCCTCCCAGGAGGGAAAAGGAAGACGGGTCCTGCCAGCTTTTAAATTGTAGGACTGGACTGGCCTGGAAACACAGTTTTCTTTTTCAACAACTTAGCTGGTGGGGGGAAATGAATGGTTATGACAGCGAATCCTGAAATAAAATGCGGAATTATGCAAACGTGTTAAAAACTGACATCTTGAAATAAAAACTGTTGAAAGCCTGAGGAATAAACAATGCGGGCTGGAAAGGGAACCTTTCGAAGCTACAAATGGGATACTCTGCTTTTATTATTCACAGTGGAAAAATAACCTCCATCATGATGTGAAAACCACAATTTCCTTGATTTGTGGATCATGCCAGATTAAAAAGCATTCAGGGAAGAAGTGCGGCTGGGAGAGTTGAATGCTGTCCGAAGAGGCAGGGACGGAGTGTCCAGGATCCTGTCGTGGACGCTGGCTTGCTCCATCCAATTGCATAAGTCACTTAACCTCCTGATGACTTCTTTCCCATCATCAGGCTGGAATTAAGGAGTTGGCCTTTCCTCTGGGACCCGGGATCTGGATTTCCTAACTGCCAATTGGATAACATGTTTTGCCTTGCAATTTGCTCTAAGGAGTCTCAAGGTTGTTGTGAAAACAAACGATAAAAGTCAGTTAACAAGCCGGTTGCCACCAGAACAGCCAATGAGAAAACGCAAGGCCACAGAGTGCCTCAAAGTGAATCTCCAGGTTCGGGGTTCTGGAAATAGATTCTACAACTAGTAAAGCCTTTATTTTATTTTATTTTTTAAAATTACTTTTTAAATTGGGTCATACAGTCCCTGGATAATTGGTGAATATTGTGTTCTCATAAAGTAAAATGAAAATCATTGAGGTGAGAAACAGTATACATGCACAATAGTAAAGTCTGATGGATCTTGGGGATAATCTGGTCGAGCACTTTCACTTTGCAGGGGAGGAAACTGTAGATGCAGAAAGTTTAAATGACCTACCCAAGCTTCTGGAGCTATAGATCCAGTGGATGCTGTCAGCTTTGAAACATAATTGTGACTGTGATTTAATTGCTCCAGTAAGTTGACGGAGAATCTTCCAAGAAGACTGATAATCCTGGAATTTTTGAAGAACAGTCAATTTGATAGTGAGCCAGAGAGATCCCTATACAATATTGGATAATGTCTTTCATTATGAAAGAAGTGTTTAAATCTTAAAGGAAGCGTCTTTTAGAAAAGCGAGGAAGGCATAGATGTTGACTGCAATGTTTAAATTGCAATAATGTTTAAGTTTAATCTAAATTTTTCCATTCTTTCCTTCCTCCCTTCTTCCCTCCCTTTCCTCCCTCCCTCCTTCCTTCTTTCCTCTTTTTCTTTCTTTCTTCCCATGTTTGTTTTTTAATTTGAAGGAAAGTTCTGGAGAGAAATTAGAGTAAATCTAGGCCATGGTGACCTAGCATTGAGAGAAAAACCGAGAAAGTGAAGAGAGTCACATGGTGGAGAGGAAAAAGCTCCCTGTGATTTACTTTGACTTGCTAATTTTCAGAAGGAAATTAATAAAATTGATTCCAGCAAAAACTCTAAGTGGACAAATAGAAGAAAAACAGATTGAGAATTGTGAATATTTAGGGCAGAGAGAAAGTTCTTAGAGAAATCTTTCCCTTAGGGAGAAATAAATATTTAGGAGAAATCACTAACTCTAAGGGTCGTTAAAGCAAAGATCACTCATAGGATGGGAGCAAACCCCCCACCAACTATTAATTCCAATTCCTAGACTTGGTGGCAGTGACATGATTAGTTATTGTGGGTTCTGGAAGAAAGCAGGACCTTTGGCAATAAAGCCTTGGAAATATGTATTTTTAAGTACTATAAAAGATGTGAAAAGCAACTTTTCTTTTCATCCTGGGGACTAGAAATAATACACCTGCAAGGACAGATGGATGGCATAATGTTGACATTCAATGGGGCATTAAACATTTTGCACCACGTTTATGGGGTTTTCCTGTCATTAATTCTAGGTAAAATAAACTTCTAAAAAACGTTTTGTTGTGTTTTTGGATCGCGTTTATTTTCCACCAACTTGCTTTTCTTTGCCTTTTCTCCTGCCAGCTTTTTGTGTCCATTATGTTTTCTTGTGTCCATCATGCTCTTGGCTAATTTCCTAGCTGGCCTCCCTCAAGCTATGAGGCCTTTCTTTTTCCTTCCCCTCTTCCCCTGGCGTCCTTTCTTTCAGTCCTGCGGCACGTGTTCAGGCCTATGGCAGGGTCAGATGTGGTTGGTTCCGCTGGCTGGAGTCACTGTGGTTTGCCTGTGGCGCCCTGGGATTGGCAGGGTCTTGGAAAGACTGTCCAGGGCCTGCAAAGATTGAGGCCACCTGAATCTCTCTGTTATGAGGGTATCCATTCTATAATTGATTGCGATGGCAAGGCCTTGCCTTTCTTCCTAGTTGAATGTGTGGACATCCACCTTCATCTTTTCTGCCTCCTTTTAAAAAGTCTGTTTTCTCATAAGCAGCACACACATTTTTCTTTTTAAATCGGGTCAAATTTACAGCTAAGGGTTTTGGAAAGAGCGAAGGAATGGGAATCAGAATACCTGTGTCCTTGTTGTTCTGCCACTCACAGAGTGCTTATGGGACATCGGTGAAGCCACTGAACCCTCTGATGTTCAGTTTTTGGAATGCGATATTCTCCTGAGACATATAACATAACCAAACTCTCCCTTGGCCTCCAAGCATGATAGAATAGGGAAGTAAGAGAGTGCAGCAAGAATGGAGCTGAGCAGAACACAGTCATGATTAAATGGAACTGAAACTCCAAGGGGAAAAATGTACCCTGATGGTCTAAGGCCAGTGGCTTATAAAGTATGATTCAGGGACTAGCTCTGTGGGGCTTCTTGGAGCTTTTGTGAAACATCTTATCTATTCACTCAATGACTATGGGATACGTACTATGTGCCAGGCTCTGTCCTAGGTGCTTGGCACATAGCAGTAAACAGAAAAGACACATCCCTGGTGTCATGGGACATGAGGATTAATATTAATAAGTAAAGAGCCTTTCATATAATTAATATTTTAGGAGGTGGTAGTGCTAAGAAAAAAGTCAAGCATGATAAAGGGAGTAAGACGCGATTGCTTTATACCATGTGGTTGGAGAAGGTCTCCGTTAGGAGGTGGCAGTGGGACAGAGAACCAAATGAAGAGGAGAGAACTTTGTTACTGTCTAGGGAAGGAGCATTCCGGGTTGGGAGAACAGCTAGTGCAAAGGCCTTGAGGTCGCAGGTAACTCTGAGGAATAGCAAACAAGACCAGTGTGGCTAGTGCAGAGAGGGTGGGACTCCGGGGCTCTACTACCACATCTGTGACCGTGTCCCCAGGCTTAGAGTTGGGCTAGAGTCTGGAAGCTAAAGAGGTACCCCAATTATTTCTCCTGCACATTTAATACTTGACCCTAAAGCCTGGTGACTGGGTGAGGGTTGGTGGATCTTCTAACTCTGGATCCTCTGAGTCCCTTAGGCCAGTCATTGGGCGTTCTATTGAAGATGGATCATCTATGATCTTAATAGTCTGTGTTAGCTTCACTGGTATCTTGTTTTGGTGTTTGGGGAACAATCTTCCCCTCAATTACAGAGAATTTACCATCATCACTGTTGGTTGTCACTATGGACACTGGGCCGTTTCCTCGGTTTCAGGTCTCTTCAAATCAGCATTGGGGCAATAAAGATGTGTTCCCTTTTCACACCCAGTGCAGATGCTTGCACTGAATTTAAGGAACACTCAAGTAGTCACTTGGACACTGAAATCCACTGAGAAATATGTGTCAAGGTTACTTAACTGAATTGATCCAACCAATCCTATATAATTGTGGATGTTTCTGGCTTGTGATGGTGGCTAACTGAATGGTGCCTATTGAACTGGGAAGTAGGTTGAGCAGCTCCATGACTTTCTCCACTTCACAAATGACTCTGTGGGTGTGGTATTTTATCCTCATATCTTTGTTAAGACCTTTTCCAGCCCCAGGAAAAGATCACTTTTAATTCCTGGACCCAAATAACCAGGCCTTAGGGAAAAAGTATTGTTTGTTGCATTAAGAACATTAAAGATCAGAATTCAATAGGCCCCTCACTGGCTGGTTAAAGATAGGGTCATCTTAGCCACCCTTCACAAAGACAAACTTCTGGAAAAGAGGTGTCCACTTTCATCTGAGTGGTCTTGTTCTCATGGACCCCCATGATAGAGGCCAGACTGCTTAGTGAACAAACAAATGTCTCATGACTTCTCATGCAGAAAATGTTTCCCAGATGCACAGCCATCCCTCTGCTCCCTGAGGTTGCTTTTGCAGCTGTGATGTCAGCTGTGGGCTTTGATTCACAAGGCTTCTCGGCCAGGAGTCTCACCTCTCTGCTGTCAGCAAACCCCATGGTCCTTCAGGCCCAGCTCAACCCTTCTACCTTCCATGAAGATGCCTCAGATATTTCCCTTCCCTGCCTCTTTGGAAGCCCTGGAGCAGTCCCTGGCTGCATCCACCACTTTGAACTCATATATGGTCCTTTACATGTTCCCTCTCCCTCTCTTGGGTGGAAGTATCTTATAGTGGGAATTCCAAGTTTGTCTTGCATGACCAACCATCAGACCTTTTCCCTAGTCATCATTTCTTGAAGCTATGTCATTTTCTTTTGGGTGTTCCCAGTGCCAGCATGGTGACACATCATAGGTGATCCTCAAGTATATGCTGCCAACATGAGTATAATGAGCTAAATGAATTTAGGTCTAGCACAGACGGCATGTCCAGCACAGGGTTTATCACTGTTATGAAGAGCTAGTCCAAAGAAACCAAAATGCTATCAGCATACCAAGAGGTGCATATTTAAAAGATAAGGTGAAGTAATTCAAAGCCGTTAGATTAGTAAGCAATCTGTAGCTTTACTAGCTAAAATAAAGTAAAATGAACATGCCCTTTGCTTGAAATTATACATGCAATGCTGGCAGCAGCATACACTGGTGCTCGTGATTGCATGTTGGTAGAGTGTATTATGTCATAAAACATTCACACGCTTTGACACAATCTTGCATCTGGGAATTTAAAACAATTAAAAAATAAGGATTAAAAACTACAGATTTTTTTAATGGCTCTGCTTTTTATAATCATAAAAACGAAGCTGCAAACTCCATATCCAATAACAAAGTGTCAGATAAAATCTGATGCATATATGTTCGGTGGAATACTATACAGCCCTTATGAAAAGCATTTATGGGGCCAGGCACAGTTGCTCACACTTGTAATTCCAGCACTTTGGGAGGCTGAGGCAGGAGAGTTGTTTAAGGCCAAGAGTTTGACACCAGCCTGGGCAACATAGCAAGATCCTATGCCTAAAATTTTTTTTTAAAAGATTAGCTGGCATGGTAGCACATGCCTGTAGTCCTAGCTACTCAGGAAGTTGAGGCAGGAGGATTGCTTGAGCCTGGAGTTCCAGACTGCAGTGAGCTATGATTGTGTCACTGCCGTCCAGCAGCCTGGGCAACAGAATGAGATCCTGTCTCAAAAAAAGCATTTATGGAGGTTTTGTATAAATTGAACTGTAGTTTTAAATATAATGTCTAAAGATAAATCAGCAGAATATTTTCATTATTCAGTATCTATACTGACTAGAGGAAGGAGGGCTGAGTTAGAATTAGAAGAGCCAAATTCAATGGTTGAGGCCATTTTTTTGGCTTGTATTTTTTACCCTTCCTTATCCTTGTATTTTTCATCTACAAAATGGGCAAGAAGATTTTTATGTCCTAGGATGAGATATGTGTGCAAAATCCAGGGTCTGAGCATGAAGGATATTCTCAATGAATGGAGATATTATTATTACCAAAGTTTACTACATGGATAATCCAGTCCAGGAGCCAAAACTCTGACAAATAGCTCAGGATGAGTGGAAGAAAATGGGCTTTGATGTCTCTCGCGACTGCTGTGGGAATTTTAGGAGGAACAATTTGCCAAGAAGATGGGGCAGGATATGGGAGGATTTGGGAGGATGGGGAGTGGTGTGCAGAGAAAGTTGTAGGAAGGAGGGTTGGCCCAGCTCGGGGAATGAGGCAGGAATCTGTATGGGTTGTGGGGAAAGGAATGGGCTGGCTTAGTTAGTGGAGAGGGATGTTTATGTTAGAGAGTGGTGCAATAGTTGAGGTGGGCAAGATTCTAAAGTTCTTTGTCTGCATCCATATTTTAAAGGAAACATCCTCAAGTGAAGATGAGTATTTATGTGGTAAGGTAATTCTTGGAAGAAGGCAGAAGCCTCTGAAGCTTACTGATGGAATGGAGGGAGTCAACAAACTCAGACCTAATTCTTTGCATCCCTTTGTATCCCAACACCTTGTCAGGAAATAATCCAGTGTCAATCATTTGCATGTTAGTGTGAATTCAAATCTACTCATTCCTATTTTCAATAATTATCAAAAACTCATTAAAGATTTATTTGAAGTATTTGCATTTTGAATCTCATTGTTTACTATAGAATGAAATATATTATTTTATGTGACAGGAATTCCAAGCAATAGGGACTGTGGAAAGAGGCGCACATTTAGTGCTAACATTGGATATGTAAATTGTCAATAACTCTGTCTACATATAATCCCACCCCAACATAAATTTATCAGTTTTCTTAGTTGCTAATTAATTTATTCAATCATCTATTCATCCATCCATCCATCCACCCATCCATCCATCCACTTATTCAGCAATATTTTACAAGCATGCACCTTGTGCAGTGGTAGGCAGTGGGATTATAGAAATGACTGTGATGTAGTCTCTGTTCTTGAGGGTCTCAGTGGAAAATTATGCTTGAAAAAAGACCTCTTGGAATGCTTTGCAAGATATTTTCTGTGTGGAATTAACGAGATGAAAGAAAGTGAAACAATAAGAGTATTCATGGGCATCTCTTGTCTAGAGTTTTTGAGCGCAATAGATAGCCATGAGCCAGCTTGCAGAGTCCTCCAAGTCGGATATTGTGTGTAAGGCTCCTCAACATTTGGTCCCCAATCCATTCCTAGCCTCACCTCCTGCCCCTCCTCACCACTGTGTAATTCCCATTCAGGTTTTCCTGAACCAGCTTTTGCTCCTAAGCATGCTAGCATTTTCTCCTCTGTGCTTTTGTGAACATGCTACCTACGTATTCTCAGTCTGGAAAATTCCTCTTCAATCTCTCCTCATCTTACTTCTCCTTCCCAATTCCATTATCATCCCATTTTCTCTCAGAAGCCTTCCTGGTCCTTCCCAGGTAGAACAAACCATTATCTCATATGCATTCAAGAGCACTTTAGAGGTTCCCGTGACCATGGCATAAAATAGCAGACTTGGGGTGAAATGGGAAGCATGTGTGATTCCAAGGGTGACAGAGTTGACCCTACATCCTTGCTCCAACCTCACAGACTGCTTGACCTAGGTCTGGTTATCCTTTGTCTCTAAATTCTTGCCTTTCTGGTCTGTAGAGTAGGTAACCAGTAATCCCCCACTGAGTTACTGTGGGGATAACGGAGGTGTTGTGAAGAGAGAAGCAGGCCTCTGCCTTGCCCATGTGAGTGCTCTTGCTCACCTGGCTCTCCCATTGTTAGTCTTGGTGTCTCTGTTTCCATTACGGTGCTGCAACTGCCTGGAGGACAGAGACCACTGATGACTACGTTTGCATTTCTGTTGGCATCCAGCACATACTTGCTTCTGAGAAGCAATACAGCATTGTGGCCAGGATCAGGGATGCTGACACTAGACCACCTGGGTGATGCCTGATGCTACCATTTCCTAACTTTCTGGACTTGGGAAATTATTTGTTCTCTCTGTGACTCGGTCTTCTTGTCTGTCAAATGGGGATAATAATAGTTCCTGCCTCATCAAGATGTTATGAGGTTTACATAAGAGCTTGGCCATGGTAAGCCCTCATTAAGGCTGGCTATTATTAGTAGGTGCTCAAGAACTGTTTATTGAAAGGCCAATGAATAGATTTTAGTGTGTGATAGTTTCAGGAAGTCTGGCTAACATGAAGGTGTTTATTTGGTTCGGAATGCCTGTTTCTTGACCTACCTATAATTAGTTTCTATTACTAGGTTATTATTAAGTTGAGAGGAATTCCTTTCCTGTGATGGTCAATGTCCTAAAATACTGCATATTAAATGCTACTGATGCTTCTAACATCAAAGTCAAAATTATTTTGTGGGTTTTAGTAATATGGATGAGTTCTAAGGTGAGTAGTTGGTTAAAAGTAGAGGTTTTCCTATAAAGCAGTGACCAGAAATATCTGGCCGTGGTCTCTGGGGAATGTTTGAAAACATTCTTTTCAAGTCTTAATTCTTCTATTCTAAAAGAATTTATGCTGCTGGTCTTTTGTGGGGGAAATTCAACTCTATGGTTAAACCCCTGAGAAAGAGGCCTGTCTTATTTTCTTGTATCCCGTTTAACTTCCAGAACAATTCTGGGCCTATTGCCTTGACCAATAAAGACCTGTACATTAACTGTTTAAAAAAGTGAAGTGTTTTCCTCTTCCTAACCTAAAACTCACCCTCTGAAATTTTCATGTGATCATCTCCGGACCATAAAGAAAGCATTATCAATAATTTATTTATGCTTTTTATTTTTGATTATGAGATTTTAAAAAATGTGAAACTTTTTTTGTTTTGCTTTGTTTTTAAGAGAATTGCTTAGGGAGACCTGTGGCTGGGTACCATCTCTGCTTTCAGTGAGCTCAGTGACCCTAGTCACACCCTTGATTGCTCTGAACTTCCACTTCCTCGGCGGAATGTGAAGCAGTTAGGGATTCATCGTGATACTAATGGGCACCGTTTTGAACTCTCGCCATGTGATGGCGCTGTGCTAAGTCAGAAGCACCCTTGCATTAGGAGCACTCTTGCATTTACTTTCCATAGCCATCCCCAACAGTAGCTTCGTTTACCCTCCTTGTGTTACAAGTGGGGAATACGAGTCTATGGGAGTGCAGACATTTGCCAAAGGTGTAAATAACAGGCTCAGGATTGGAGCCCAAGCTTGTTTATATTTCATGAACCTATGAATAATCATTGATTGGTGACAAAGAGCCTTAACATGAATGGGGTTTTTCAGGAAGGATTAAGAGGTGACTTTCCTAGTATATTAAAAAAGTACCTCCGCCCCTCCCTCACTTCCCGCCCTTCCTCCTTTCCTCCTCTCCTTTCTTTTTCCCTCCCAGAACTTCTTCAAATCCTCTCTGGCTTCTCTATCTTACCGAGTGGTGAGGTTCTCTGGTTACTCTCCGACTATGGTACCCTGTGCTTCTCCTTCGATGTATTTATACTTGTACTTCAATAATTAATTCTTCACCTAGTTGTTTAATGTCTGTCACTGGCTAAAATGTAAGCCCTGCAATCACAGGGCTATCTCTATATATTCAGCCTGAATGGAGTTCTCGTAGTCCAGCAAACTAGCCCCACAAAAAGTGTTTGTTAAAAGAATGAAAGAATGAGTACCTACTTTGTATCCCACAGCAGGGGAGGTCAGAATAAGGGAAGAGGAGTAAATGATGAAAGATAGTAACATTTCCATGCAGCACCAGGGCTTCCTAATTATATACTTTCCATGCAGTGGGTGGTAGTAAGACAGTAAGCATGCTTCATTGAACGCCAAAGACTATTCTGCAGGAGTGTTCTAAAAGACACACTCTGCATTGGACGGGAGGTCATGTTTGATGAATGTTAAGGTCCCTTACAATGTGAACATTTGTTCATTAGTTTATTTGCTTATTCATTCAGTGACTCTGTTAGGCAATCATTACTGCCACAAGCATTTACTGAACACTGTCCTAGTTGCTGGTGGCATAATTGTGAATAAGAGCTGATCATCTAGTAGGAAAAAATACTAGCTGCCACGTACCAAGTACCTCTCATGACTCAGACAGTGTTGATGGATTATGGCTGGTCTTCACAATGATCCTGTAGGTTTTTATAATGTTGCTGTGAATGAGAAAACAGACTCAGGGAGGTTAAGTGACCTGGATAAGATCACGCAGCTAGAAGGTAGCAGAGCTAGGGTTTAATGATTTTAGAATTCCATGCAAATAAAACAAAGCGCAACTACAGAGTGGGCAGCATGTTTCTGAAACTTTGAGAGTTAATAAAGAAGCCCATTCAGGTATCTGTGCAAAATTAAGAGTTAATAAAGAAACCCGTTCAGGTATCTGATGCACAGAACCCAACTTCTACACTTAAGGAGGCATCTCTGTAGATGGGAAGAAATGCGGACATGCTATAGCTGGGATGCGTCCCTCAGATGGCTTCATGGAGAGGTCACAAGGACATACCCTGATAGGAAGCAGAAAAATCCCCACAGATGGGTGGGCATTAAGGAGAGAGAGCTTTCCAGGCAAAGAAAAATTAACATATAAACCTTTTATTTTGAAGAAGAAAGGGTTCTATGTTACTTTCTGATGCTATACTGAACATTCTCCGTATCTTTCCTCATCCCCACTTTCGTGACAATATTGAATGATAATATTCCCTCTGGCTGCACACGAAGAACATTTTAGAAGAGGGTAAAGTGCATTTAGACAACTGTTACCTATCATGATTGAAAACTGGATAAAAAAAATAACTAGCCAGCAATTAGAGAATTTTTTCACCATCGAAGCCCAAATAGGGTTGTGTGGCAGCCTACGCATGGGTTGAGTGTAAGGAGCTCTGGGTTCTGGTACCAATGTGTCCTACCTGTGGAATCTGGGTTTCTTAGTTTGTTTAAGCTGCTATAACAAAATACCATGAATTGAGTGGCTTATAAACATCAGACATGTATTTCTTGGTGTCTGGATGCTGGGAAGTCCAAGATTAAGATGCAAGGAGGCTCCGTGTCTGGTGAGGGCCAGTTTCCTGGTTTATGGATAGCACCCTGTCACTGCAGTGGCAGAAGGGGCAAGGCAGTGCTCTGGGACCTCATTTGTAAAGACATTAAGCCCATTCATGAAGGCCGAGCCCTCATGACTTAATCATTTCCTGAAGATCCCACCTTCTAATACCATCACCTTGGGGGGGCAGGTTTTGAACATACCAATTTTGGGGGAGCACAAACATTCAGGCCATAGCACTTTTTGACATTCCATAATTTTTCTGTGTCTTTGCTCCTTATTCCCAAAGTAAATGGGCTGGGGTGGACCAAATCAGAGGATTTCGACTATGCTCTGAGAAGCTATAGCAATTCTGGGAAAATGCTTTGTGGAGCAATGTGAAGTCTGAGGGGGATGCCGAGGTGGAGAAGATCTGTTTCCCCCGTGCCTGCTTTAATCCAAATAGTTCTGCTCTTGTGTGCCTTCTCCATTGGCATCCTGCTTAAGATTTTATTTGAACAAAGGTTCCTCTTCTTTAAAAGGGATGCACTGGGCTCCAGGCACTATGGTACCTCCAAGGCTTCTTCCACTAACTCCGTGTTTGGCTAAGGCCTTTGCACTGCCCTTTACTTACAGTCACTTCAGTGATTTTAGAGACGTGCAGGCCTGCTCACAAAGTGCTGAGAACTGGGATTTGGCTTTGGGTCAGGAATCCTGGTGCTATCAGTGTGGGCTGGGGTTGGAGCCACAGGGCCTTCCAGAGAGTGTGACTTTCTGGAAAGATGTGGAGGAAATTTAGCAAGTCATTAAGGAAACGACTGGTGAGCAGTTCGTGATCTGTGGCCAGCATTGGCTTATTTGCATGATGGATGGTTGAAACAGGATCCTACCTGTAGCTTCTCCTCCAAAGGCTCCAAGCCAGCCCCTCTGCAGTCTGTTGTGACTCAAAAGCTTCAAGTTCTCCATGCATCCCAAATTGCTGGGACAACTACACATCGGGTGGGCCAGAGACTGAGGGCATCAAAGAGAAAAGGATAGACCCAAAGAAAGATGTCTTTTGTGGTTTTTCTGTCTGACAGATGGGAAGTCTGGAAAGTGCTGTGCTAAACTCCATGTAAAGCAGAATCACTGAATATAGCTCAGTGGTTGGGCTGTGTGACTCTAGACAAACTGCTAAACTCTTCTGAGATTCCAATTCCTCATTATAAAACAAGGATAATTGTGGTATGCACTTCACAAGATGGTTTCAAATTTTACATGATAGAACACTGATATGGAACTTAGCACAGAGCCTGCTATAAAGAAAAGCAGTTTTTCTTTTCCTCCATTATTTGGTTCTCTGGGACTTCACTCTTTATTCAATTAAAATGGTGATAAAATAAAGACAATAAGTGAAGGTGTCACTGGCTTTTCTGCCTGAGGGACAGTGGCTATATGTGAGTGTATGTGCATGCTGGTGCATGTCCTGTGTGCTCAGATGTTATTACATGGGAATCATAGAAATAGATATGTTTGAATGTAGGCTGTATAGGGTTGTGTCTTTTCCAACTAGGACAAAGAGATAAGAAAATCCTTTCAGTCAGGACACACCAAGCACTGCTCACTTATTTATTTAAGGAATCCTTGCATATCTTCTCCATGTCAGCCCTCAGGCCAATGGCTGAGGATGCACACAAGTTTCATAACTTAGTGGAGATGACTGGAACAACTGGATGAATGCTCATCCACTCCTTCATTCAACAAACACGTATTCAATGTCTATTTTATGTCTGGGATTGTTCTAGATGTTGCTAGAGATTGAAAGAAAAAAAAAGATTGGGTCTTTGCCCTCGAGAAACTTATATTCTGCCAAGAGGAGGAGTAATTTGTAGCAGCAATAGTTATAGCACTACGAGCAGCTCATGGAGAGCTCTCCTGATTCAGGCTTTATGCTTGTTTGACCCATTTGGTCCTCACAAGTGGTCCTTCTGCATAAAAAGGCTGTTTCCAAGGCTGACTTGACAGCTGTAATGTCAGAAATACAAAAGACTAGTAAATTTCAAATGAGACTAACTCTCATTCAAATTTTGTTTTAAATACATTAAACAAAGTCGAATTCAGCAGGCCCACTAGTCACCCATGTTTCTTATCTGACTTCATTTCCAGTTCCATAAAATGGAGAAGACTGTCCTCAAATATATAGATGAAGAACCTGAAGTTCACAGGGATTTTATGTCACTTGCCCCAAAGTAGCACTGAGCTTTCTTGGCAGAGCTGAGGATCGAGGCAGGGGGCACAGGCCGCAGCAATTTAGGGGCTTCCAGGAGGAGCCTGGCCTCTTACAGCCACACTTAGAGAAAATGATACTCCCTGACCGATCGTATTCTTGTTTTCCCACTTCTATTCTGAATCTCTTTAGAGTCATCTCTCTTTGGTGGCCAATAACCCTTTTTTCTGGTGACTGTTTCCGTTTCGATCTCCTCTATCCCAGCTGCCTTCTCGGCTATGGCTCAATAGATCATTTCTCTCCCAGCCTTATCCATTTAGATAGAGTCTTTCTATCCCACTGTGCCTATTTTTTATTTTCCAAAAGCTCTATGTGCTAGAATTTTAATACTGGAGCCTGTTTCCCGGTTGGGTCTTGTCTCGGCTAGCCAATGATATCATGTTTCTTTTAAACACATGGCCGGTGGTTTCATTCTCTTCCACATTTGGATGCTGTTTATGGCTTCTGTGAGGGAAAGGTTAATTTCCCTTCTTGGTGTCTGATTTTCTTCAAAGACATAAATAGCTGGCTTGGTTTAGTAGGAGTCAGATGTCTGTGTGTTGACCTAAGCTCTCAGAGCCTCTGAATAATGCTCAATAGTGCTTGACCAATAATTTGGTAAGCATGTTTTGCAGCGATGGCTCATATTTATTTTGGCATTCAGGTCCTATTGTGCCTACCTCTGTCAAAATCTTTTGTGTCTGCTCTCTTCTCCCCATCACCACAATTCCTTTCCCCATTCAGGATCCTGTGCCTCTCTCAGGCAATCACTGTGGCCTTCTAAATGATCTAGCTGCAATTCTTTCCCTGTGTCCCTCCATCTCACCCATTTATGCAAGGTGAATCTTCTCAAAGCGCAGCTCTGATCCTATTACATATCTGCTCAGAAACCACTCATGACTTCCCATTCCTTACAACATAAAGTCCAAATTTTTACATAGGTCCTCAGTTCAACCTTGAGCTTTCTGTGAGGCCTTGTTAGTCTCTAAGTCAAGCAGAATATCTGGGAACTTCATCAAGTCCTCTAAGAAGTAGTTTCCTTAACTGGTAGTTTCTTGCCAATATGGTTATGGTATTCTCTCTGCCTAGGATATTTTTCATCTTTTCCTACATCTGTCCAGAGCCTTGGTGTCCTTCAAGACTCTGCTCAATCCCATCCCCTCCCTCTGGTGCACACCCATCTTCCCCAGGCTGCCCCCACATCTCTGTGTCGTTTTGTTTGTGGCTGCAGTGATGTTTACCAGCTAACTGGTTTCTGATCATTTCATCCATGAGCCACAAAATCTACCAAATATATTATCTCTTCAGTAGGTCTGACTGTCAAAGTTGACTTCAGATTATAAACTGGCTATTTTATACTTAAAGCTGACACAAACTTTTCCACCTAGACCCTTATAGGCTGGAGACCAGTAAAAGATTGTGGTAGGTGAGGTAGGTATCTCAGCAAAGCTTTACTTCCTCTGGCCTGAGCCTGATCAAGGGATGCCTGTGCAAGCACATAAGGCTCAGACCCTCACACACCTCCACCAGCTCATCCAAACTCTGGCTGCACTCACAGTCTGAGGCTGGACTACCCTACAGGCTGAACTGGGTATTTGGAAACACAGTTTCAGGCCGGGCGTGGTGGCTCATGCCTGTAATCCCAGCACTTTGGGAGGCTGAGGTGGGCAGATCACCAGAGCTCAGGAGTTCAAGACCAGCCTGACCAACATGGAGAAACCCCGTCTCTGCTAAACATACAAAATTAGCTGGGCGTAGTGGTGCATGCCTGTAATCCCAGCTACTTGGGAGGCTGAGGCAGGAGAATCGCTTGAACCCAGGAGGCAGAGGTTGTGGTGAGCCGAGATCGTGCCATTGCACTCTAGCCTGGGCGACAAGAGCGAAACTCTGTCTCAAAAAAGAAAAAAAGAAAAAGAAAACACAATTTCTGTCCCATGGGGCTCTTCTGAATTCACTGGCAGCCTCTTTGGCTCTTTCACATTATTGCCATCAAGCCGTGTCCTGGGCATGCTCCTTCCCTCATTGCACCTGGTGTCCATCTCCACATCCCTCCGCTCCCCAAGTGCTGCCACCATGCTGGGGGCCTTCCGTGTTTACACGTGTGAGCTGTTGCACTCCTTGTTCTCTCGTTTCCTTGCTCTTCTCACCTCTAGTGGCTTCCCCTCCAAGCCACTTCATTCACCCACTTTGGTGGCTACACCCTGGACTTGGTCATATTCTGGAACTTGTCCACCTTGGAAGTCATAAAATTCACACCTCCCACTCTCTGACCACAACCTTCCTTTCCTTCCAACTCCTTTCCTTGCTTACTCCCAACTTTCTGGTTCTTCAGTTGGAACCTCAGGTTCCTGGACCTTCCTCCTTATCCTACACTATCTGCTACTCTTGTCTTTACTCTAGTCCCTGTTTACACAGATCCCATTGTTTGTCACTTCAGCAGTTCTCTTCACTTTAATGCCATGGCTCTGCAGTCTTCCTGTCACACGTATATCACAAACTAACCACAGGCAATTCCAATCATCTGTTTTACCTGCATCCCTAGCTAGGATGTTGAATTCCATCAAGGGAAAATCTATTCCAGTGTACAGGTCTAGATCACTATAAATTAATGCATTTAAATTAAGGCACCTCAAGAGATTCCTTGATGCTGCCCAGAAACTAAATGCTGCTTCACTTTTCAGGTTTCTTGTCTGTTCCCCAGTAGATATTTCTAACATTCTTCTCTCTTTTAAAACCTCCACCTCTACCTGTAGTCATGCTTATCACATAAAAAAAATCATCTCCATTTTCTGTTATGAAGCCTATAAACTGGCATGCATCTTTGCCTTTCTTTTCCTCTTTAAAATGTTCTCATCCAGCTTTTCTGACCCTCTCATGACCTTTCTGTTTCATGTATTTCTTCTCTGATGCTTTTGTTGACAACCCATTTACTTGACTGGTGCTTCCTATCAGCATGTAAAAATATTCATTTATTTCCCATTATTTAAAAAGACAACAATTTTTTTTTATAATTTCTTAACTCGATGTGTCCCTCTACCTACCACCCTCATCCCCTCTGTCCAGGATGTGGAATCAGACCCTGGAGGAACTGGAAGAAGTTCCATTTGAATTGAGCATGTGATGCTGGGGTGGAGGATGGAGAATGATGCTTAGTAATTATCAGTTAAACTGCATTAAATGAACAGAGGTTTATAAGGGGCCAATATTTTGTTGAGTAAATATACCAAATATTTGGTAGCTACTCAGAAATATGACAGCATCATTGCTTTCAAAGAACAGATCATCTAGTTGGAGAAAGGAGTTATCAGCCCTTGAAAAGGTGGCAACACAGGGGAGATGCTAACTGTCCTGACTCAATCTTGAATATGTGTCCTGGATCTGATCCTTTCTTACTACCTCTCACTCACTATGATGGTTTAATTCAGTATCTTCCTTCCCTGCGTTATTTTATTAGTTCCACTGGTTGATTTCCCTGCTGATATTCTTTCCTCACTTTGCGAATTTGGCTTTTAAAATACAATCATGTGTCACTTAACCACTGAGATACCTTCTGAGAAATGTGTCATTAGGTGATTTCATTATTATTCAAACATCACAGAGTGTACTTACACACACCTAGATGGTATAGTGATATGGTTTGGCTGTGTCCCCACCCAAATCTCATCTTGAACTGTAGTCCCCATAATCCCCACATGTCATGAGAGGGACCCAGTGGGAAGTAATTGAATCATGGGGGCAGTTATCCCCATCCTGTTCTCATGATAGTGAGTGAGTTCTCATGAGATCTGATGATTTTATAATGGGCTTTTCCCCCTTTTGCTAGGCACTTATCTCTCCTGCCACCATGTAAAGAAGGACGTGTTTGTGTCCCCTTCCGCCACGTCTATAAGTTTCCCGAGGCCTCCCCAGCCATGTGGAACTGAGGTCAATTAAACCTCTTTTCTTTATAAATTACCCAGTCTCGGGTATTTCTTCATAGCAGCGTGAGAACAGACTAATACATATAGCCTACCACACACCTAGGCTACAAATCTGCACAGCTTGTGATTTTTGTATCTTAATATATCTAAATACAGAAACAGTACAGTAAAAATATGGTATAAAGGATTTTGAATCCTAGTGGATGCTGGGCTTAATAACTGGGTGATGGGAGGACCTGTGTAGCAAACAACCATGGCACACATTTACCTACTTAACAAACTTGCATATCCTGCTCATGTACCCTGAACTTAAAAGTTGGAAAAAAATTATTTGAGGGAATTTTAATTACCAAAATAGCAAAGTAGATGTGAATACAGTCAAAGAAACATTTTGTTTTACAGTTGTTTACATTGTTTAGCAATGACTACTTCATATATGTGTGTATATATACGTGTGTGTGTGTGTGTGTGTGTGTGTGTGTATATATATATACACACAGAGAGAGAGAGAGAGAGAGAGAGAGAGAGAGAGAGAGAGAGACAGAGTCTTGCTCTGTCGCCCAGGCTGGAGTGCAGTGGCATGATCTCAGTTCACTGCAAGCTCTGCCTCCTGGGTTCACGCCATTCTCCTGCCTCGTCCGTCTGAGTAGCTGGGACTACAGGCGCACGTCAACATGCCCGGCTAATTTTTTGTACTTTTTTCAGTAGAGACGAGGTGTCACCACATTAGCCAGGATGGTCTCGATCTCCTGACCTTGTGATCCGCCCGCCTCAGCCTCCGAAAGTGCTGGGATTACAGGCGTAAGCCACCGTGCCTGGCCTATTTTTATGTAATTCAAAGTGTTACAATATAAGAAAAAATAAGTTAGTTAAAATATCTGCCAAATTATCTATGTGATACTGTAATTTTTATTATTTTCTTTTATAAATGAGTCATTCATTACAGTATTCTAAAATTGTTAATTTTGTTAACAAATTTAATTTTACTGTATAAATTATAAATGTCAATTAGACTAACCCCCCCCCCAAAAAAAAAAAAAAAAAGAGAGCTATGTACATGATGAACAACTGTAAAACCAAAGGGTTAAACTTAAGGGTGATGTTAATTCTGTGTTAAATCAACTTTGAAAATTTTATGTCTTCAAATTATTGAGAGGAATGCCATTTAGTAAAATCTTACAAAAAAGAACAAATTTAAAATAAAAATTTAAAAGATATACCTATTCAGGACATTTACCATGAATTAAGCTTACAGGGCTAGAAGTTGCACTGAATGAGTCAGTGAGTGAGTGGTGAGTGAATGTGAAGGCCTAGGATTTTACTATACACTACTGTAGACTTTATAAATACTGACACTTAGCCTATGCTACATTTATTAAAAATATTTTCTGGCCAGACATGGTGGCTCATGCCTGTAATCCCAGCACTTTGGGAGCCTGAGGCAGGCAGATCACTTGAGGTGAGGAGGTTCAGACCAGCCTGGCCAATATGGTGAAATCCCATCTCTACTAAAAATAGAAAAATTAGCTGGGCATGGTGGTGCACGCCTGTAATGCTGGCTACTCAGGAGGCTGAGGCAGGATAATTGCTTCAACCTGGGAAGTGGAGGTTCAAGCTAGAGTGCAGGAAGCCAAGTTCACGCTGCTGCATTCAACCTGGGCAACAGAGTGAGACTCTGTCTCAAAATTTTTTTTGTTTTTTAATTTCTTCAATAACAAATTAATCTTAGCTTATTGTAACTTGTTGCTGTATAAACTTTTAATTTCTTAAAAAAACTTTTTGACACTTTTGTAATAACACTTAGCTTATAACAGAAAAACATTGCACAGCTGTACAAAAATATTTTACTTTTTATTTCCTTATTAAATAAGCTTTTTTCTTTTTTTAACTTTTTAAAATTACTGTAAAAAATTTTTTTGGTTAAAAAGTAAGACACTAGTACCCACATTAGCTTAGGCCTACATAGGGTCAAGATCATTCATATCACTGTATTCCACTCCACATCTTGTCCCACTAGAAGGTCTTTGGGGTAGCAACATTCATGGAAGTGTCATCTCCTATGATAACAAGGCCTTCTTCTGGAATACCTCCTCCAGGACCTGTCTAAGGCTGTTTTACAGATAACTTTTTTTTTTTTGAAAGTAGAAGGAGTATATTTTAAAGTAACAAGAAAAACTGTAATATAGTAAATACAGAAACCAGAAACTTGGTTGCTTATTATTCAAGAATTATGTACTGTACATATTTTTTAATTTTTTTTATTTTTCCAAGACAGAGTTTTACTCTTGTCACCAAGGCTGGAGTACAGTGGCGTGATCTTGGCTCACTGCAACCTCTGCCTCCTGGGCTCAAGTGATTCCCCTGCCTCAGCCTCCAGAGTAGCTGGGATTACAAGCACCTGCCACCATACCCAGCTAATTTTTATTTGTATTTTTAGAAGAGACGGAGTTTTGCTATGTTGGCCAGGCTGGTCTTGAACTCCTGACCTCAGGCGATCCACCCACCTCAGCATCCCAAAGTGCTGGGATTACAGGCATGAGCCACTGCACCCAGCCCATATTTGTATGTGCTATACTTTTATGCGACTGGCAGCTCCGTAGATATTTTTATACCAGCATCACCAAATACACCCAAGTGATGACATTACAAGAGCTATAATGTCACTAGTCAATAGGAATTTTTCAATTCTGTTATAAACTTTTCAGACCATGATATATGTGCTCCATCATTTTCCAAAACATTGTTACACAGTGCATGACTGTATATCAGGTCCTGACTTCAATCTGCTCTGATATAGTTTGGCTCTGTGTCCCTGCCCAAATCTCATCTTGTAGCTCCCATAATTCCCACATGTTATGGGAGGGACCCGCTGGGAGATAATTGAATCATGGGGGCGAGTCTTTCTGTTGCTGTTTTTGTGATAGAAACTGGGTCTCATGAGATATGATGGTTTTAAAAATGGGAGTTCCTCTGCACAAGCTCTCTCTTTGTCTGCTACCATCCACGTAAGATGTGACTTGCTCCTCCTTGCCTTCTGCCATGATTGTGAGGTCTCCCCAGCCACATGGAACTGTGAGTCCAATTAAATCTCTCTTCTGTAAATTTCTGAGTCTCAGGTATGTCTTTATCAATAGCATGAAATGGACTAATACAGTAAATTGGTACCAGTAAAAGATACCTGAAAATGTGGAAGCGACATTGGGACTGGGTAACAGACAGATATTGGAACAGCTTGGAGGGCACAGAAGAAGACAGGAAAATGTGGGAAAGTTTGGAACTCCATAGAGACTTGTTGAATGGCTTTGACTAAAATGCTGATAATGATATGGACAATGAAATCCAGGCTGAGGTGGTCTCAGATGGAGATGAGGAACTTGTTGGGAACTGGAGCAAAGGTGACTCTTGTCATGTGTGAGCAAAGACACTGGAGGCATTTTGCCCCTGCCTTAGAGATTTGTGGAACTTTGAACTTGAAAGAGATGATTTAGGGAATCTGGTGGAAGAAATTTCTAAGCAGCAAAGCATTCAAGAGGTGACTTGGGTGCTGTTGAAGGCATTCGGTTTTAAAAAGGAAGCAGAGCATAAAAGTTCAGGAAATTTGCAGCCTGCTGATGCAGAAGAGAAAAATCCATTTTTTTCTTTTTGAGAAAATTCAAGCCAACTGCATAAATTTGCATAAGTAGCAAGGAGCCTAATGTGAATCCCCAAGACCATGGGGAAAATGTCTCTAGGCCACGTCAGAGACCTTGATGGCAGCCCCTCCCATCACAGATCCGGAGACCCAGGAGGAAAAAGTGGTTTTGTGAGCTGCGCCCAGGGTTCCTGTGCTGTGTGCAGCCTAAGGACTTGGTGACCTGTGTCCCAGCCACTCAGGCCATGGCTGAAAGGGGCCAACGTAGAGCTCAGGCTGTTACTTTAGAGGGTGGAAGCCCCAGGTCTTGGCAGATTCCACATGGTGTTGAGCCTGTGAGTGCACAGAACTCAAAAATTGAGGTTTTGGGAACCTCCTCCCAGATTTCAGAAGATGTATGGAAATGCCTGGATGGCCAGGCAGAATTTTGCTGTAGGGAGCGGGTACTCATGGAGAACCTCTGCTAGGGCAGTGCAGAAGGGAAATGTGGGGTTGGACCCCCCATACAGAATCCCTACTGGGGCACTGCCAAGTAGAAGTGTGAGAAGAGGGCCACCATCCTCCAGACCCCAGAATAGTAGATCCACCAACAGTTTGCACCATGTGACTGGAAAAGCCACAGACAATGCCAGCCCAGGAAAGCAGCCAGGAGGGCGAGTATACCCTGCAAAGCCACAGGGGCAGAGCTGCCCAAGAACATGGAAACCCACCTCCTGCATCAGCGTGACCCGGATGTGAGACATGGAGTCAAATGAGATCATCTTGGAGCTTTAAGATTTGACTGCCCGACTGGATTTCAGACTTGCATGGGGCCTGCAGCCCCTTTGTTTTGGCCAATTTCTCCCATTTGGAATGACTGCATTTACCCACTGTCTGCACTCTATTGTGTCTAGGAAGTAACTAACTTGCTTTTGATTTTATAGGCTCATAGGTGGAAAGGACTTGCCTTGTCTCGGATGAGCCTTTGAACTGTGGACTTTTGAGTTAATGCTGAAATGAATTGAGACTTTAGGAGACTGTTAGGAAGGCATGATTGGTTTTGGAATGTGAAGACATAAGATTTGGGAGGGGCCAGGGGCTGAAGGATATGGTTGGGCTCTGTGTGAGATGTGACTTGCTCCCCGTTGCCTTCTGGCATGATTGTGAAGCCTCTCCAGCCACATGGAACTGTGAGTCCAACTGAAGCTCTTTGTTTTGTAAATTACCCAGTCTCAGGTCTGTCTTTATGAGCAGCATGAAAATGGACTAATACATGCCCCAAACACCCCCCATGGATACCAGTCTTTGTCACAGTACAAGTCAAATCCTAGCTGTGATCTGCACCCAGCACTGACCTTCTGACATCTGTTGGCCTCTATCTTACTCACTTTGCTCCAGCCCCACAGACCTCCCTGCTGCTTCTTCAATGCACCGAGCAGCCTCCTGCCTCAGGGACTTTGTACTCACTACCATTTCTACCTGGCAGGCTATTTCTCTAAATATCTCCTTGGCTGCCCTTCGATTTCTTTTAGGTCTCTGCTCAGATGTCACCACATCCAGGAGTCCTTCCCTGATAACACTACGTAGAAAATGATGCCCTACTCTCCCCTTATCCCTCATTGCCTAACCTTCTTTTATTTCTCCTCTAGCACTTATCACCATCCAGCAAGTGAGTATTTTTTTCATTTATGTGTTTTCTTGTCTTCCCATTATAACAAACTTCACGAGGGCAGGGTCTTGGTCTGGTTTGTTCCTTAATGCATCTCCAGACCCTCACACATAATAATCACCCAATAAATGGTGAGTAAATCAATAATGGATGACAAAAAAGAACCTAGCTCCAACCTGCTCTGTGTGTGTACTCATTAATTCAGCAGATATTTATCAAGCAACTGCTGTGTTAGTTGATGCTTGCTAAATAATATCTTTGAGGAGCTATGCAATGAGTAAGCCACAGAAACAATCTGAGTGTTTCACTGACAACCAAAGCAGACTAAGATGATGCAGATGTCTTTGGTTCAAAATCCTTGGCTTGCTGTCCTCATTCCAGATCCCAAACCCCAGGGCTGGTTAAAGCGAAATCACTTACAAGCGGCAGATTGTGGAGTGAGCATTCACGTCCTCCTGATCTACTTGGTGCAAACAGAGGCTGGAAAGGACGTTAAAACAACCTAGACCGAGGCCCTCATTTTACAAATGGGGAAACTGAGGTTCAAGAGGGAGGAAGGTGCCTCAAATGAGCAAGAATCCCTGGGTTCTGGCTCGCAGGCTGGGTGGGGGTCTTTCCACTGCACCACACTGCCTCTCCTTGCCACTCCCTCCCTTGCTCCCCTCCTTACAATGTCCTCCTTTTCTTCTTGACAGTCAGTACCTTGTTAGGGATCTGGGCAACGTGAGCTATGAAAAGCAACTTTATAGCTCTGTGCTGTTATGATCATATTTTGGGGGGCGGGGTGGCGAGAGCAGGCAGGCAGGAGCCAAGGCGGCTTGCCTGCATGACTGCTCTGTATTTTAATGGGATCCCTGCTGGTCACACCCTCTCCCAGGCTCCCACACCCCGAGGGCCACATCGCGGTCACTGAGCAGTCAGGGAAATGAAAACAGTAATCTTAGAGTCTAGAGCAGAGCAGAAGGCAAGACCCTCTCCACTGCCCCCACCCAGAGGCTCAGACAAGGCAGCAAAGGAGAGGAAGAAAGAGAGCAAGAGCAGCAGGGACCGTCCGAAAGGAGAGATAGAGAAATTTGTTTTTTCTCAGAAGCCCGCAATAAAAGCCTGTCACCCACACAAGGGTAGTGGTAGCTGCTGGTCTGTGGCTAAGTGGTAACACAAATAGGAGACGAATGAAAAGGAACCTACTCTGTGACAAGCTTCACTCAGATACTTATAAAATGTTTATCCTCAAAACTGCTAGAGGTAGGGCTTAAGAAAGCTGCGTTACAGGAAGAAATTGATGATCGTTCAGGGAAAAAATACCATTATAGAGCCTGAATCAATACTATTGTAGCACTTATTGAACACCAAGTGTCAGCCACTGTGCTCATGCCTTACACACACATCGAATTTCGCCCTTCAGTGCCGTAAGGGAAAAGTACTGTTATTAACCCCGTATTATGAATGAGGATATAAAAGCTCAGACAAGTTAATAGTTTGCCTCAAGTCACACAGATAGGAAAGGCTGGCACCAGAAGTTCAATCTGATGATGTGACTTTGGATGCCATTCTACGTTCTGTAGCAATATTGCTATATTCCAGGCACTGGGAATAAAGGATGGACAGTAAACAAGACTAACACAGCTCCTGTCCTTCAAGATGAAAAACTCTGCTAAAATAACGAGCTTCTAGGTGGCAAAACTGAGGCTTCATTTTAAAATGAAGACAGCTTGACTCCCATGTTTGTGTGTTCCCCATTTTGCCTGGGATACTTCAACCCTGCGCAACACAGACCTGCTTGTGCACCACTGGACTGGAAGCCACCCATGCACAGTCCAGTCACACACTGACCCCCAGACACTCCCCATCATGTCTCTATGCTTGCATACTCTCTTCCCGCTGCCTGACAGAGCCTCCCATCCTTCCCATCCCACCTCCTGCTGGCAATGTTCCAGGATCACCAGAACCCTGGGTGATCGTCCCAAGACTAGCTTGACCCTAGCTAGGAACACGGCCAAGGCATTCTTTCAGAGAGTGGGAGAGGCAGAGTATTTGGGTACATCTGCTGGCAGATCCGTAGATGTGATGATGAGTGTGTGTGGAAGTGCTTTTTTGATTGTTTCTATTTTCTCAGTGAAATAAGGTGTAAGTATATCATTTGAGCATAATGAGAGAGATGGAAGGTTTGGGGTTTTCAGAAGGGAGAAGCAGGCATGGTAGGTTGTTTAGGACAGTAGAAGAATGGACCAGAGAGAAATGTCATAGGTGTGCCAGGAGCATCACAGACATGCTTCAGAATGGCTGTCATACACTTCGAGTGGGACCCATCGCCATGGTTTGTGTTTTTCCCTGGTCACCTTCAACTTCCCAGGTGCAAGGCAGAATTCAGTCTAACTGGGGCTTGGGTTTTACCAGGTGACTATAACAGAGGTCAGGAGAGCAAAGAGGCTGAAGACTTCTGACTTAGCCTATGGAGCTTAAGTTAGGCTAGAAGGCTAGATGGGAACTGAGGAAACTGCAAAGAATCACTGGAGAATGGACACTTGAGACAGTGAGGTGAGCCATGGGGAGGCAGAAGGCAGGAGGAAATTGAGACTAGAAAGGGGCTATGGCAATTGGTCAGGATAGGGTCTCAAGTGCGACCCTGGAGGGATGTCTGAGGTAGATGGAAGATAAGATCTTGGAGAAGAGACTAGGGAACAGAGAGACATTATTAGAAGGATTATTTGTGGGGATAACTGACAAGAATTATGACAGTAATGCTGGGAAAAGAAACAGCAAGCCAGAAGCCAATCTCATGAAGAAATGGTTGGGAAGGGGAAAGAGTAGTCCCAGGGGTCTCCAAATGGTGGGATGGGGGTGGTGTGTGCTGATGATGTACATTTCCAGTCAATGGTGGGGTATGGGGGAAGACAAAGAGACAATGATTTGTAGTAGCAATAAGGAACAACTAGGACGCCTACTCCTCTTTTAACCCTAGAGGGTTCAGTAGAGAAACAGCCACCCTTGAGCAGACTGCAGGGGAAGCAATGCAATGTCCTTAGGGAAGAGTCAGGCCTTAGTTAGAGCAAAAGATGTACGGAATGTTCAGAGAAGAAGCACAATTATAGGGGATCCTGCTGATGACAGACTGTGGCTTGTGTTGGGCTTTGTAGACCTAAATTCTAGTACAGTGTCTGACCTGGGCTGGCACTCAAATTATGGTGGAAGGAAGAATGGGGAGGATTACAGACCGCTTGAGCTTTTCTGAGCTTCATATCTTCAACCTCCGGGTCATCACTTACTGGATGGATGAGGGAATAAATGAATAAATGGAGGCCTATGAGCTGGCTCAGGTGGAGCTAAAGACATGTGATAGTCTGTCTGCTTCTACTTAAGGTGGGCTTGTCAAATACAATTTTTCCTACCTGACTTGTTCAAGGTTCTTTATATTCTAGCCCATTCCAACCTATCCTTTCTTGTTTCCTATCATTTCCAAATTCAGATTATCTACCAGACAGTTTGGGTTCCTTGCTGTCCCATTAAAACACCATACTCATTCCTGACTCTCAGCCTTAGCTTAGGAATTTCCTTCTGCTAGAGTAGCCTATTGTAGTCTCGTTTCCCCAGCCAGCTCTTTCCTGTCCTTCAAGGCCATGGCAAGTCAAACTCACCCATGAAACCTTCCTTGATGTGAAAACCTGCCCTTCTCAGATTTTCTGCAGCTCTTATAAAATGTACCACATACTACAGAGTGAGCTATGTCTTGTCTTTTGTTAATTGTTATTTTAGAAAGAAGATTAACCATACTTTTCCAGGTAAACATTGTGTTTCTTAAGGGAGGGAGTATGTCTTCTACTTTGGACACTTCCTTTCTTGCAGTCTCTTTCCCTTTGCCAAGCTCAGCATTCTGCAGACTCTCTTAACTGTGGGCTGTTTGAGCAGCTTCTATTAGCTCCATCTTCATCCTCTGATTAACCTAAGGCTACCGATTTCCTCTTTGCCTTGGCTTCCTTACCACTACAGTGTGCTGGTTCTCCTTCTGCCTTTTGTTGGCTGGCTGGTCTGCCTTCTTGAATATAGGATTTACATAGTTTAGTTGAGGATCCTTTTCTTTTCTTGCTTTGTACCTTCCCCAGAATGTCATAGCCATTCTGAAATCTTTACCAGTTACCTTTATGCAGCAACTTCAGAAATTGTCTTTCGACAGACCAGAGTTACTTCTGTAATTATGAACTAAATGAACATTTCTACATGGATGGCCTGGGTGATTCCTCCAATTCAACATACTTAAACTCTCTATAATATTCATATATTTATATATAAATTTAAATTTATAGGTAACTTAAATTTATATAAATATATATCATTTTATTTTAAGCATGTATGTACATATATTAATATACACTATTTTATATATAATATAATATAAGTTTATATTATATTATAGTTATATTAGAATATAAATTTAATATATGTATATATAAATGTATACAAATATAAATATGTCCATATACATATGTCTATATATACACATATATAGACATATATGCATATACTTTTGTATACATGTATATATTTTTGGTATTAGTTCTTTATCCCAAGGCTTTTATTTCTATTAAAGATGCTGGCCTGCTTAGAACACTGGAAACCTCTTAGCTTTCTTGTGGCCTATGGGGCAAAATTTACATTCTTTGTCAAGATGCATAAGAATCGTCATGATTTGGTCCCCATTTGTCTCACCAGCTTCACTTTCCTGACTTCACAACTTAGCATCCAACTACACTTGAACTTCTCCAAGTTTCCCAAATATGACATTCAAGTTCATGGCTTCATGTTCTTGTACATGCTGTTCCTTATGCCCAGATGATGTTCCTTCCATCTCCACCTAGGGAAACGTTTACTTTCAGCTCCAACGTTGCCTTACCTCTGGGGAACTAGGTCCTGGTTTCCAGAATTTCACACTGCCACATTCACAGTTGCTTTGTGTGCTGTTATTAGGCTACATGGAATATGAGCTCTTTGTTTATATCCTGTAGCATAGTATCTGGCAATAATAAGTGCTCATTAAATGTACTTTGAATAAATGAGCAAATGAATACAGTTGACCCTTGAACAACACTGGGGTTAGTGGCACTAACCACCTCCCACGTGGTTAAAAATTCATGTGTAACTTTTTACTCCCTAAAAAATTAACTACTATAATAGTAGCCTACTGTTGACTGGAAGCCTTATGGATAACATAAACCACTGATTAACACATACTTTGTATGTTATATGTGTTATATACCGTATTATTACAATAAAGTAAGCTAGATAAAATGCTATTAAGGAAAGCATAAAGAAAATAACATACATTTACAATACTGTACTGTATTTATTGATATCATAAAGTTTATGTCTCTGTTTACAAGATGAATCATCTGTCTGGAATGGCAGGCAACCATAGCTACAGACCTCAATCTATGGTATATATCAAGCAATTCAAATTTTCTTGTAATGTCATGACTTTTCTCTGATTTTTGTTAGCACTTCCAGCATCCCTAGTAGCACTTAGTATGTGTCCTGTGGTGTTTTTCAAGGTTTCTGGTATTGCACTAGACACGATGAAAAATACGTGGGAACTGAGCTTCACATTTTACTGCCATATGCAACTTACTGGAGAGATGAACTGCTCACATGGAGATGATTAGTGTCACACGGGGTTTCAAGTGGGTACTTAAACACCTGAGCTCATCACAATAGCAACAGGAGGTGGCTGCAAAATTATCACTGTAGTACAATATGGACTACAGTTAATTCTATGCAGTTATGTTTTAATACTGCATTTTTACATTTGCTTACATTTCTCTTGACTGCAAATAGTACCATATACTGTCTCTGCGTGTGTAAATTTTAATAAATTTTGACTTTTGATAATAGATTTGTGTATATTTTCAGGTAGTAAATGATAAAATAAACTAGTGTCTACATATATTTTAGACATTCATGATATACTTAATTTTTCTTATTTTTTCTACATTTCTAGGCTGTGGTTTATCTGTGACTTTTAAAAAATTGTGGCAAATCTCCAAAATAGTTTTCAACATACTTATTGAAAAAAATCCACATATAAATGGAACATGCAGTTCAAACCCATGTTGTTCAATATACATTGTACATTATTCCAGCCCCCAGTCTTCAAACTCCAGGTTCAGATTAGACTTTCTCCTATCCTTTTCCTCCTGTTGCCTCTGGCTCTTTGATTTTAAATCATACTGAAAATTCTCCCTCCAGTTCCTTGTCTTCATGTCTAGACAATTATAATGAAAACAAAATATCCATATCTCTGCTTCCACTTCCCATTCTGCTTTCTTTTTCTGTGCACAGCAGATTCCTGAGATAGTACCAGCTTTGCTAAGGCCACTCACTGCTAAACACAGAATCCACCTGTAGCTCCCCTTTTCTCACAGAACAAATTCCCAAGTCCTGCCTTTAAGATGTTCTATGATTTGGAAGCTAACTGCTCCTCTAGCACCCTAGAACTCTTGAATAAGACTTGTGTCTCAAAAACACTTCCTTTACGCTACAGCATTTTTTTTGTAATCTAGATATTTATTGGGCGTATACCATTGGAGATTTTACCATGGTTTTTTTCCTAATCTTAAAAACAACATTTTGAATTGGATACTATTCTCCCTAATGTTTTACATGAGGAATCTAATTCTCAGATAATTTAAGTAACTTGTCCAAGATTGTACCCACTTGAAGGATTTTACAGTTCCTGACTGGTACCCTTTTGGAGAGGTTAATTTTTCTTATGTATATGTCTTACTCATCCACCTCGAGTTCTTTGAGTATAAGCGTCATTATTAACTAACTCAGTCCCACTGATTTATGGAAGAAAGATTAGGCACTCATGGCTGATGTACTGTGAGGAGCTAGTAGGCCAGCCTCCGGGGGCATTAGCTAACCATGAGTTCAAAATGAACATCCTTAAGGCTGTCTTTACAATTTTATACAAAATTAAATGATATGCAAAATTAAATGATAAGAAGAGATCTCGGGCCTGGCGAGGTGGCTCACACCTGTAATCCCAGCACTTTGGGAGGCCAAGGCGGGTGGATCATCTGCGGTTAGGAGTTGAAGACCAGCCTGACCAACATGACGAAAACCTGTCTCTACTAAAAATACAAAATTAGCTGGGTATGGTGATGCACGCCTGTAATCCCCACTACTAGGGATGCTGAGGCAGGAGAATTGCTTGAACCTGGGAGGCGGAGGTTGCAGTAAGCCGAGATCGCGCCATTGCACTCCAGCCTGGGCGACATGAGCTAAACTCATTCTCAAAAAAGAGATCTTGAAATAATGGTGGCAGCTAAATGAAAATTGCTGGGCTGCCTTGTTCACCATCATTAATTACTCATCATTTCCCACGATCTGGGCTTTTGTATACTTTCTCAGGTGGTGCAACCTGATGACTGATCCACCTGATTATCCCTCTGAACATTTGAGATTTATTAGGTGCCGGCCAGTCTTTCAGCTACAGTTTAATTGTGTTAACTGCAAATGCAATTAATTGTGTCACCTTTGGGGAAGAATTTCACAGCTACCTTTGGGGGAGGGTGGTAAGCTCCTTATTAAAGTAGTATGTGTTGAAACTCTCATGAGAAAACCCAGATTCTATGATTTTTGTGAGGCTTGACTATGTCCATCTTTTTTTTTAAATTTATTTTTTATGGCTCTTTATCAAGGCAACTGGTAGCTGCTTGCTTGCTGCAATTCAATTTTGGGAATATTAGCGAGTTGCAAGTCATGTTACTTTCTGTAATAATGGCTGTCAAAATTTATACCCATTGCCTCCCACAAAACACAGTGGTACCTGTTCTCCTGACGTGATTTGCTCATGCTTAGAACTCTTCATCCTCTCTCACATCCAGGATCATTGCCTGATCCTGGTCTCCTCAGGAAAGTTTCAAATGCCCTTTCCTGCTTCCAGCCTTAGCTTGACTCCCGCCTGTAGTCACTCTTGGTCAGCACATAATAAATCACTTTAACCTGTTTCTAAAACAAGGTCAGATTGTGCTGTAACTTTTAAAAAGGCATTTAAAAATCTCGATTTAGGTGCAATTCTCATGGTAGACTTTATAGCCAGAAAAAGGACAGTGAGAGGATTTCTGGGGGAAGATGTGTGTTTATTGCGAGAAACGAGTACGCAGGGAAGGGAGGGGAGGGAATATCCTCTTGCTTGGCTGAAGAATCTTTGCAATGTTTGAGTGGACCTCCACGCCATAAACATTGAGGGCATTTAACATATCAAACGCAAATAAAAATGACACGCAGATGGCTCACTTCTGAGGCAGCCTTGTGCAGTTTTGGGAATCCTCCATCACTGCGGTTTTCCGAAATATTGTAAGTATATATTCCCGCTTAAGCTCGCTGTTTTCCTCTCCATGCATTGCCTTTCAGCCAGAAACTGTCCAGGCCGGCCTGAAGACTCAGGTCCTATCAGCGAAATCAAAGGCCAGCCCCCAGCTCAAGAGTCATTTAGGATTTTCTGTGGTGCAATTAAGCGTGTGCAGCGCCCCACAGCCACCGAGGCGCTGTTTATTCAGTGAAAGTGCTCTGTAATTTATTTAAAATAATCCATCTTTCACAAATAAAGGGGCCATTGATGGTCCCCCAACTGCAGACCTCTGCTGAAAGGCCCCCTCTTGATGGTCTGTTTTGCTGGTCACAGCTAAATACCTGACAAAAGTGATTCAGGCTTTTTAAAATTTTTGCCTTTCTCTTAAGTCTCACTTTTTTTTTTTTAAATGAGATTTTACTAAACCTGCTTGTTTTCTTTTACACCAGTAATCAGATGAGGCTCTCTTTCCTCCCCCACACACCCACCTTTTATTTTTTTCTTTTTAAAATTAAAAAAAAAAAAACAGATTGGCTATTAAAAATGATTAATGCCAGCCAATTTGATAATCGCTGAGCGGGAGGTGCCAGCCATTTTGGGATTTAATGCAGCCTCGGAACCAACTTCTTTATAGCCCTTGGCTAATGAGGAATCACATTAGGCTTTTTACTGTATATGAATTGATTAGCTGAAAATGAGATTACGTCCATGGTGCAACCCTGGTGACAAAGAGCTCTTTCTTTTCACTTTCCAGTGCCAGGTCACTGCTTGAATTTTAAAATGTTCTCTTTCCCTGGTTTTCCAGAAAAATGTTGGATGAGCTCAGGTGTGGCTTCCACAGAAATGGGGTTATCTATGAAGATCTGCAAAACAAACAAACAAAAATACGATGTTGACAAGGACTTGCACTTGGAGCTGTGGATTTGACAGGTTGAGGAAGGAGGCAGAGGGGGAAAGAAGGTGGGCTTTGGAGTGAAACTCGCCTCAGTGGGAAGCTGGTCTCTGCCACTCCCTGGCTCTGATGTGGGACCCACTATATGACCTCTGGGAGCTGAACTCTCCTCATCAGTACAATGGGGATAACACATTTTATGAGATTATTAGGATTAAATAAAATAATATGTGTAAAACATTTAGCACAGGGCCTGGTACATAAAAAGTCCTTAAAGGACTGACTTTCCTCTTTCGCCCTTCTCCCTCTTCCCTTATCCAACATCCTCCCTTCTCCCCTCCCTCCCTCCTTCTGTCCCTCCCTCCCTCCCTCTGTCCCTCCCTCCCTTCCTTCCTTCCTTCCTTCTTTCTTTCCCACCCTCCCTCTCATCAAAATTGATATGAAATGTTCATGTGAATGCTTATTTGTGGTGACATTTTATATATTTCATCTTTGAAACCGTATTCTTCTTTTGATTTTTTCAACCATTTAAAAATATGAAGAGCATTCTTGGCTGTCTTATTTTGAGCTGCTACAACAGAATACCATAAGCTGAGTAGCTTAAGCACAGATATTTGTTTCACACAGCTCTGGAGGCTGAGAAACCCAATATCAGGGTACCAGCATGGTCAGGTTCTGGTAGAGTCCTACTTCCTGGCTTACAGATGGCCATCTTCTCTTATTCTCACATGGCAGGGAGAAGAGAGAGGGATAGCAAGCTCTCTGGTGTCTCTTCTCTTAATGGCAGTCATCCCATTCACATGATGATATATGGTTTGGCTGTGTCCCCACTCAAATCTCACCTTGAATTGTAATAATCCCCATATGTCATGGGAGGGACCTGGTGGGAGGTAATTGAGTCATGAGGAAGGGATTTTTCCATGCTGTTCTCATGACAGTGAAAAAGTCTCATGAGATCTGATGGTTTTATAAAGGGCAGTTCCCCTGCACATGCTCTCTTACCTGCCACCATGTAAGATGTGCCTTTCTCCTCCTTTGCCTTCCACCATGATTGTGAGGCCTCCCCACCCATGTGGAACTGGGAGTCCATTAAACTTCTTTTTCTTTATAAATTACCCAGTCTCAGGTATGTCTTTATTAGCAGTGCGAGAACTGACTAATACACAAGGTCTCCACCCTCATGACCTAATCAATTCTGAAAGGCCCACCGCCTAATCCTATCACACTGGGGGTTATGGTTCCCACATATGAATTTTGGGGGTACACAAATATTAAGTTCATAGCATTAGCTAATGGGCCATACTATTAAATTAACTTTAGCCTGAAGTTGCCTCCTTATATATTTTAAGTTTGGCCTTGTATTAGTCCATTTTCACACTGCTATACAGATACTACCTGAGACTGGGTCATTTATAAAGGAAAGAGGTTTAACTGACTCAAAGTTCCACATGGCTGGGGAGGCCTCAGGAAACTTACAACCATGGCAGAAGGTGAAGGGGAAGCAAGCACATCTTACCACGGCAGAACAGGAGAGAGAAGCACAAACAAGGAACTTTCAAACACATAAAACTATCAGATCTCACGAGCAGTCTCTCACTCTCATGAGAACAGCATGGGGGAAACTGCCCCCATGATCCAATCACCTCCCTTTCTAGATACATGAGGATTACAGGTCCTCCCTCAACACGTGGGGATTACAGTTGGAGATAAGATTTGGTTGGGGACACAAAGCCAATCCATATCATTTTGCCCCGGCCCCTCCCAAATATCATGTCTTTTCATATTTCAAAACACAATCAGGCATTTCCAATTGTCCCCCAAAGTCTTAACTCATTTCAGCGTTAACTGAAAAGTCCAAGTCCAAGGTCTCATCTGAGGCAAGGCAAGTCCCTTCCATTTATGTGCCTGTAAAATCAAAAACAAGTTAGTTCCTTTTAAGATACAATGCGGGTACAGGCACTGGGGTCAATTTTAGTGCTTAATCCCCAATTAAGCAAAACGTTATCCCTCAAACAAGAATTACGTTTTTTCTCATACAATGATACAAAAACATGCTCAATTGTTATTGTTTTGAATTTCATCCACAGATGACTTGTGAAACACTTTTTCTCACTTGTGATAAATGAACCTACATAATATCTTTGATTTTATCCCATAGCTGGCAAAGCCTAAATATTTACTCTTTGACCTTTTACAGAAAGAGTTGGCTGCCCCTACTACAGGGAAGTCTCCTGTCTAATTAGCAGATGACATTTCCTTTTGGGGGAATTAGTTATTAGTATGTGTCTTGAGGGCAGGGAACAGTGGATTGTGGGGTTTTAAACTCAAATACAAAGTTGAAAAGATATATTTGTATGCTGAGCATATTGCTGGTCTCTGTCATTTCTTTATGCTACCCCTGTTCTGTAAATATAAATCAAAAGTGCTTCTAGCTGTACTTAGCAGGAGGCAGAAATAGTGACTGAAACAGGGGGAGGAAATACAATCTGAGGAAACAAATAATTGTGCCCTAGTTGATTCCATGGCTCTTCCTTCCCGTAGATAACATTTATGGAGAATTTATAAGGTGCTTACAGTATAGACAGGGTACATACATTTCCCACTGGAATGTAAACTCTCCTGTTTTCTGCTATATTCTTGGACACTGGAGTAGTGCCTGACACTTTAGCAAATATGTGATAAAACATATGTTAAGTTTTCTCATTTATTTCCGCCTGTTTCCCTTCCTTCTCCCATTTTCCAGGTTGGAACACCAAGGCTGAGTCTTGCTTTCTCAGAGAAGGGGAGGAGGGAGTATTGGGGTCTCTTGTGCTCCTATGAAGGAGGCAGCATCATTTGTCTTTTAGCTCTGGTCAGTGATGGAGCTGGGCTAACAATCAAATCCCCTTAAGCACTTAAGCGAAAAAGAATTCACTTCAGCAGAGATAGGTGGGCCTGGCCGGAGTTGGTAACTGTAACATTTTTCCAATGACATCTTTACCACCATCTTCTGTCTCCCCACTTCCAGCGCTGTCTTTTTGGAAGTGAAGCCTCACCACCTTCTCAGGCTCTGGCTTCAGAAAATATCTTGGAATGAGAAGCTAGAAGGAGTTTGCAGTTTTAGCTCTGACACTTCCTATCTGAGAGCCCTTGGACCACTCCCTCCACCTGAGGTCAGCCTTTGTTCTAGTCCCCAAAATTGCAATAATAATCTCTATCTTGACTCCTCACACGCTTTCAAGCTGGGCCTTGTGAGGTAGTCAGATAACAGAGGGAGATGGTTATTTTAGTTCGTTCTGTGTTGCTGTAACATAATACCACAGGCTGAGTAATTTATAATAAAAAGAACTATATTTCTCATGATCCTAGAGGCTGGAAAGTCCAAGGTCGAGGGGCCTGCATCTGGTGAGGGCCTTCTTGCAGCATCATCCCACATTGGGAGGCTTAGGGTGAGAAAGTGCACATGGCAGAGGAAAAGGAATCTTCTCATCAGGAGCCCAGTGTTGATAACTAACCTACTTCTTTAATAATAACATTAATTCAGCCATGAGGGCAGAGCTCCTGTGACCTAAGCACTGGGTGAAGGCCCTACCTGTCGACACTGTTGCATTGTGGATTAAGTTTCCAACACATGAAATCTGGGGGACATACCCAAACCACAATATTCTTTATTAAGTAGCACTGTGCACACGTACATACAGTGACACATAGGCAAATACATACACAGACTCACACAGACATAGAGATGTAGACACAAATACACACAGACATACACACAGACATACACAGAGACATATCCAAACTCAGAGACACAGATACACAGAAACACACAGACACATACACAGACAAACACAGATGCATACACAGACACACACACACTCATACACAAATACAAACATACAGACACAACAGAGACATACACAAACTCACATACAAGCATACATGTACACAAACACAGAGACATACGCAAACACACATAGGCACAGACACACACTCACACAGATAAACAGAGACAAACACAAAGACACACATACAAACACACACAGACACACACACAGACATACACAAACTCACATGCAGGCACAGACACACCCTCAAACACACACTCAAATATAAATAGGCAAACACAAAAACAGACACACACACAAAAACACACAGACACAAGCACACAGATGATGTGCCGGCTTTCTTTTCAGGAATTCTGGCCCTTCCAATTTCCCCACAAAGGTGGTGAAGTGGACAACAATAAGACCTACGCTAAGATGGTGAGCAGCACTCTGAGCACCTTTTATGTGCCTGAGCCTTCACACATGGTACCGATGGTCCTCACCCTAATCCCATGAGGAAGGTGTCATGAGCCACGTCACAGTTGAGGATGCTGAGATGCTGAATGTTCAGCAACCTGCCTGGGCCACACAGCCCAACAGGACTTGTTGATTTTTTGGAGGATTTCTCATATCTCTCTATCAATTCTGCTCTAATCTTAGTTATTTCTTGTCCTCTGCTAGCTTTTGGATTAGTTTGCTTTTACCCCTCTAGCTCTTTTAATTGTGCTGTTATGGTGTCGATTTGAGATCTTCTAGCTTTCTGATGTGGACACTTAGTTCTATACATTTTCCTTTTAACACCGATTTGGCCATGTCCCTGAGATTCTGGAACATTGTCTCTTTGTTCTTACTGGTTTCAAAGAACTTCTTGATTTCTGCCTTAATTTCATTATTTACCAAGGAGTCAATCAGTAACAGATTGTTCAATTGCCATGTAGTTGTACAGTTTTGAGTGAGTTTCTTAATCCTGAGTTTTAATTTGATTGCTCTGTGGTCTGAGAAACTGTTTGTTATGATTTCAGTTCTTTTGCATTTTCTGAGGAGTGTTTTACCTCCAGTTCCTGGAGGAGTCAGGATCTGGACCCAGATCTCTCCAACCTTGAAGCTGACATTTTTCTCTGGCCATCATACCACACTGCCTTTCTGGTTTAATCCTAGTGCTGTTTTACCCCTTTTGGTTCCTGCTCTGACACCCAGGCTGTCAAGAGGACCCAGCCCCAGGAAACTGCAGCCATTCAGCACCCATGTCCAACAGGATCTGGCTCAAGATAGCTGATTAATCTGAGATATGAGTAGCTACTGATGGACTCTTCTCCCCAAATTGTCAGATAAGAATTATCAGGTTTGGGTGGTGAAATACAAATGTTCAGATTACACTATTCAGGACAGCACCTTACCACATTTGATGTCTTCCTTTTTTCTTGCAATTAATTTATGTTTCATCCAATCTTGTACACTTTTTAAACTTCTCTATGAGCCTGTGTTTCTTCATTGCAAAATACACATATACAAGCACACACACACACATACACAGGGACATAAACACCAACTCACACACAGGCACATAAACACCAGACAATAATACCTGCAAAGGCCACAGGTGGGTGTAAATGTCTCATGCAGCAACATGTGTGAGGGAGCTGAGCAGTTAGCAAATGCTCAAAAAGTCCTAATGCGAGGAAGCCACCCACAGAGGCTTAACTGTCAGCTGTTTCTACTCATCTGACCTCTAAAGAAAATACCATTCTTCCTCTCCTGGGGATCTCTTTGGATTCCTTCCTCCCTGACTCCATCTGCCTCAACATTTCTCTCTTTCTTATTAGAGGAGTAACTTCCTATCTTATCTTTCTATTTGCAGGTGGAATACACTCTATTTCTATGACTCTCCACTCTAGAACTTTTAGTTTTCTATTCTAAGACTCTCAGTCTGATAATAAAACCTTCTTTCCCCATACTTGCTTTCAGCCTTCCTGAACATGCAGACCCTTGACCAAGTGGAAACTAGCCTTGTGGAGGCATCATAACAGAGTGGTTAGCCATCCTGGCTCTCAGGTTGACTCTTTTTTATTTTTCTTTTCTTTTTTTTTTTTTAATTATACTTTAAGTTCTAGGGTACATGTGCATAACGTGCAGGTTTGTTACATATATATACTTGTGCCATGTTGGCATGCTGCACCCATCAACACGTCAGCACCCATCAACTCGTCATTTACATCAGGTATAACTCCCAATGCAATCCCTCCCCCTCCTCCCTCCCCCCTCCCCCCTCCCCATGATAGGCCCCGGTGTGTGATGTTCCCCTTCCCAAGTCCAAGTGATCTCATTGTTCAGTTCCCACCTATGAGTGAGAACATGCGGCGTTTGGTTTTCTGTTCTTGTGATAGTTTGCTAAGAATGATGGTTTCCAGCTGCATCCATGTCCCTACAAAGGACACAAACTCATCCTTTTTTATGGCTGCATAGTATTCCATGGTGTATATGTGCCACATTTTCTTAATCCAGTCTGTCACTGATGGACATTTGGGTTGATTCCAAGTCTTTGCTATTGTGAATAGTGCCGCAATAAACATACGTGTACATGTGTCTTTATAGCAGCATGATTTATGATCCTTTGGGTATATACCCAGTAATGGGATGGCTGGGTCATATGGTACTTCTAGTTCTAGATCCTTGAGGAATTGCCATACTGTTTTCCATAATGGTTGAACTAGTTTACAATCACACCAACAGTGTAAAAGCGTTCCTATTTCTCCACATCCTCTCCAGCACCTGTTGTTTCCTGACTTTTTAATGATCACCTTTCTAACTGGTGTGAGATGGTATCTCATTGTGGTTTTGATTTGCATTTCTCTGATGGCCAGTGATGATGAGCATTTTTTCATGTGTCTGTTGGCTGTATGAATGTCTTCTTTTGAGAAGTGTCTGTTCATATCCTTTGCCCACTTTTAGATGGGGTTGTTTGTTTTTTTCTTGTAAATTTGTTTGAGTTCTTTGTAGGTTCTGGATATTAGCCCTTTGTCAGATGAGTAGATTGCAAACATTTTCTCCCATTCTGTAGGTTGCCTGTTCACTCTGATGGTAGTTTCATCAAGCTACCAATGAGTTTCTTCACAGAATTGAAAAAAAAACTGCTTTAAAGTTCATATGGAACCAAAAAAGAGCCCACATTTCTAAGACAATCCTAAGTCAAAAGAACAAAGCTGGAGGCATCACGCTACCTGACTTCAAACTATACTACAAGGCTACAGTAACCAAAACAGCATGGTACTGGTACCAAAACAGAGATATAGACCAATGGAACAGAACAGAGTCCTCAGAAATAATACCACACATCTAAAGCCATCTGATCTTTGATAAACCTGAGAAAAACAAGAAATGGGGAAAGGATTCCCTATTTAATAAATGGTGCTGGGAAAATTGGCTAGCCATAAGTAGAAAGCTGAAACTGGATCCTTTCCTTACTCTTTATACGAAAATTAATTAAAGATGGATTAGAGACTTAAATGTTAGACCTAATACCATAAAAACCCTAGAAGAAAACCTAGGTAATACCATTCAGGACATAGGCATGGGCAAGGACTTCATGTCTAAAACACCAAAAGCAACGGCAACAAAAGCCAAAATTGACAAATGGGATCTAATTAAACTAAAGAGCTTCTGCACAGCAGGTTGACTCTTGAGGTTCGAAGCTTTAGCTATCCTATTTCACATGTTTGAGATCAGCTTTCCTATATGGTCAGTGGGGCTGATAATTATACAGCCCTCATTGGGTTGTTGTGAGAATGAATGAGAAAATAATTTAGCAAACGTTTGAATACAGTGTTTGGCACAGAGACAGCCTTCACTAAATTGGTGGATATTATTATAATTGCCTTGTTATGGTTCAGTTGCTGTACTTCAGGTTGAGGCCCCTGGTGTTCTAGAAGGAAACTTGAAACCATGAAGGTGGCATTGGGAACCTGAGGGTCTGGTAAGTGAATATTGAATGTAAGAGCAAGGGATTGGGTATGGGATAGGACGGATGCTTTCCCCAAATTTATTTCTATGTTTTATTTCACTTTTTTGCCACTTTTCTGACTAGGAATTTTCCCCAGATTTATTTATTTCTTGACATTGTACTCTGTGTCAGGCGTGGTGCTAGGTGTTGAAAGTACACATCAAATACAGCTCCTGGCCTCAAGGAGAGGTGTTTATAGTACTCCCTGAAGGTAGTTTGTATTTCTATGGGGTCAGTGGTCATATCCCCTTTATCATTTCTTATATGTCTATTTGATTCTCCTCTCTCTTCTTTATTAGTCTAGCTAGTTGTCTATTTTTATTGTTTATTTAAAAAAACCAACTCCTGGATTTGTTGATTTTTTGGAGGGTTTTTCGTATCTCTCTCTCTTTCAATTCTGCTCTAATCTTAGTTATTTCTTATCTTCTGCTAGCTTTTGGATTAGTTTGCTTTTAACCCTCTAACTCTTTTAATTGTGCTGTTATGGTGATGATTTGAGATCTTCTAGCTTTCTGATGTGCACACTTAGTTCTAAAGATTTTCCTTTTGACACCGATTTAGCCATGTCCCTGAGATTCTGGTACATTGTCTCTTTGTTCTCACTGGTTTCAAAGAACTTCTTGATTTCTGCCTTAATTTCATTATTTACCCAGAAGTCAACCAAGAACAGGTTGTTCAATTTCCATGTAGTTGTACAGTTTTGAGTGAGTTTCTTAATCCAGAGTTTTAATTTGATTGCTCTGTGGTCTGAGAAACTGTTTGTTATGATTTCAGTTCTTTTGCATTTTCTGAGGAGTGTTTTACCTCCAGTTATGTGGTCAATTTTAGAATAAGTACCATGCAGCACTGAGAAGAATGTATATTCTGTTGATTTGGGGTACAGAGTTCTGTAGATGTCTACTAGGTCCACTTGGTCTGAGTTCAGGTCCTCAATATCCTTGTTAATTTTCTGCCTCATTGATCTGTCTAACATTGACAGTGAGGTGTTAAAGTCTCCCGCTATTACTGTGTGGGAGTCATAGTTTCTTTGTAGGTCTCAAAGAACTTGTTTCATGAATCTGGGTGCTCCTGTATTGGGTGCATATATATTTAGAATAGTTATCTGTTCTTGTTGAATTATTCTCTTTACCATTATGTAATGCCATTCTGTGTCTTTTTTTATCTTTGTTGGTTTAAAGTCTGTTTTATCAGAGACTAGGATTGCAACGCCTGCTTTTTTTTTTTTCCCTTCCATTTGTTTGGTAAATTTTCTTCCATCCCTTTATGTTGAGCCTGTATGTGTCTTTGCACATAACATGGGTCTCCTGAATACAATACACCAATGAGTCTTGATTCCTTATCCAATTTTCCAGTCTATGTTTTTTAACTGGGGCATTTAGCCCATTTACACTTAAAGTTAGTATTGTTATGCTTGAATTTGATCCTATCATCGTGATGCTGTTTGTTTATTTTGTACATTAGTTGATGCAGTTTCTTTGTGGTATCATTGACCTTTATATTTTGTGTTTTTGCAGTGGCTGGTACCAGTTTTTCCTTTCCATATTTAGTTCTTTCAGGAGCTCTTGCAGTGTAGGCCTGGTGGTAACAAAATCCTTCAGCATTTGCTTGTCTGGAAAGGATTTTATTTCTCCTTTGCGTATGAAGCTTAGTTTGGCTGAATATGAAATTCTGGGTTGAAAATTCTTTTCTTTAAGAATGTTGAATACTGGCCCCCAATCTTTTTGGCTTGTAGAGTTTCTGCTGAGAGGTCTGCTGTTAGTCTGATGGTCTTCCCTTTCCATATGACCTGGCCTTTCTCTCTGGCTGCCCTTAATAGATTTTCCTTCATTTCGACCTTGGAGAATCTGATGATTATGTATCTTGGGGTTGATCTTCTCATGGAGTATCTTAATTGTCTTCTCCATATTTCTTGAATTTGCATGTTGGCCTGCCTTGCTAGGTTGGGGACCTTCTCCTGGATAATATCCTGAAGTGTGTTTTCCAGCTCGTTTCCATTCTCCCCCCATCTCCTTCTGGTACTCCAATCCACTGTAGGTTCTTTCTTTTTATGAAGTCTCATATTTCTTGGAGGCCTTGTTCATTCCTTTTTAATCTTTTTTCTCTATTTTTATCTACATGTCTTATTTCAGTAAGGTGGTCTTCAAACTCTGATATCCTTTCTTCCACTTGGTTGATTTGGCTGTTGATACTTGTGTATGCCTCACAAAGTTCTCATGCTGTGTTTTTCAGCTCCATCAGGTCATTTATGTTCCTCTCTAAACTGGTTATTCTAGTTAGCAGTTCCTTAACCTTTTATCAAAGTTCTTAGCTTCTTTGCATTGGGCTAGAACATGCTTCTTTAGCTCAGCATAGTTTTTTATTACCCATCTTCTGAAGCCTACTTCTGTCGATTTGTCCATCTGATCCTCCATTCAGTTCTGTGCCCTTGATGGAGAGATGTTGCGATCATTTGGAGGAGAAGAGGCACTCTGGCCTTTTGGGTTTTCAGCGTATTTTCATTTATTCTTTCTTATCTTCATGAGTTTGTCTAGTTTTGGTCTTTGAGGCTTCTGTGGGGGCCTTTTTGTTCTTGTTGTTGATGCTGGTTTTGCTGCTTTCTGCTTGTTTGTTTTTCTTTCAGTAGTCAATCCCTCTTCTGTAGGGCTGCTGCAGTTTGCTGGGGGTCAGTTCAGGCCCTATTCATCTGATTTGCTCCCATGCCTGGAGATGTCACTCAAGGAGACTGGAAAGCACCAAAAATGCATGCCTCTTCTTTCTTCTGGGACCTCTGGCCTCTAGGGGCACCATCCTGATGCCAGTAGGATGCAGGGTCTCACCCAGTTGGGTGGCGTGGGGAGCAGGTCCTGTTTAACAAACCACTTTGTCTCTTGGTGGAGATGGTGTGTTTCACTGGGGGGAACCCACTTGCCTGGGCTGTCCGGGTTCCTCAGAACTACCTGGAGAAGAGGCTAAGTTTGCTGGTTGGCAGAGATTGAGGCCCACATCCCACTAGGGGTTCAGGCCCAGGGAGGTCCGAATTCTGTCCCTGAGCTTCTGGCTGGAGTTATTGGAGATTTTGTGGGGAAGCCCTGCCCATTGAGGAAGGATGGGTCAGAGTTAGGCCTGAAAAGGCACTCTGGCCACAGACTGCCACAGCCGGTGTGTTGGGCTGTGGGGACAAGTCTTGGGACCAAGCCATCCCACCTCTCTGGCTCCAGCAGGGAAAAAGTGCAGCCTGAAGCTATAGAAATGGGTGCTATCTTTTCCCAGCACAGACAGCTTAGCGTGTTAGGCAGTTGCCAGTCCCAGTGCTGGCTGCTACCCCTCCCCCAAGGAGCTCAAATGGCTTAGACAGCAGGCAGTGGCAGCCTGTGCTGGTCGCACCCTGTCCCGCTACCTCCTCCCCAGGAGTTCCCTAGCCTTAAGCAGATTCCAGCTGAGAGGCTTTAAGAGTCTACACATTCTGGGGTTGGGAGGATAGGCCCTAGTGGCGTGGGTTCAGAAGTGGGATCTTCCCATCTGTGGGTCGCACAATTCCATGGAAAACGCACCTTAGTGTGCTCGCTCACCGCCTCCTCTGGCTGGGGGGAGAGGGTTCCTTTTCCTGTGTGGCTCTCAAGTAGACTGCTGCACCAGTCTGCTCTTCCTTCTCTCCCTGGGTCGTGCAAGCCTTCTATTCAATTTTGATGAGATAACCTAGATACCTTGGTTGCCGGTGAAGTATTCACTTGCTTATTATGGTTGTTTTTCGATGGGAGCCTCGGAAACCCTCTGCTTCTTCTAGTCGGCTCTCTTGGCCCTGCCCCTGTAGTAAACTTTTCATTTTTCATTTTTTAAATTTATTTTTTATTATACTTTAAGTTCTAGAGTACATGTGCGCAACGTGCAAGTTTGTTACATATGTATACATGTGCTATGTTGGTGTGCTGCACCCATTATGAGATCACCTGTAGTAAACTTTTAAGAAGCATTGTTGATATTCATATTTTTACCATCAGGCTACCTCCATTTCAATTCTGGCTGGGGCCAGCTGTGTGTCTATAAGAAATAAGTTATCCTTCACTGTTCTCAGTTTCCTCTCTCCTAAGTTTTTTGTGAATGTGACAACTAGGGAAGCACCTAGTAAGCATTCCATGGCAATCTTCTACTGTGGTCTTTCTATCTTGTTCCATAAAAGCATTTAGTTCATGTCTCTGTCTCAGGGTTACTAGAAAATTTGAATTTGCTGTGTAGAAATTGCTTTTAGAATCAGTTTTATTCTGCACTTCTATTCCAGAAAGGGAGATACTTTAGCTCATTTCATAAGGTACTTTTTTTTTCTATCCTTACTTGTTTCACTTAAAAACAATTCATTGTTGAAGGGCCATAAATTGTTGAGAAAAAGCTTAGTCTCTCAGTCAGTCAATGTTGATCTTGATTTTCTTCTCTGCCTCACATGGGATGGGGAGTCTTGGAAAGTTACTTGTCTCTTGACCCTCAGTTTCCTCATCTATAACATAGGGATGATGAGATGAAGTAACGTATAGGGACCTCCCTCCCAAGAACTTGCCTCAGAGTTATATGAATGAATACTTACTTCCTTATTTGAATAGACATCTTCAGCTGTCTATTTCTATCACCTTCTTTTCCTCCACATGTAGTACCATAATTCTTGTAAGCATTTGTGAATTCTGCTAGTTAATTAGTTTCATACAGTGTTGCTGGGTGGCTTAATACCCTTTCCTAGCACTCCTGAGAATATATGAAATACAAGACATGCATTCTTACCATAAAGTTATATTGAGGAATTTAATGAACAGAAAATGCCATATACTTTCTGTATCAAAATTTAGTATGTAGCTTGAATACAGACAGAATTCCTGGGCAACCTTGTTCTGTCAAACCTGTTTTCTCTGCCTGCCCAAGACTCTTGGAAGTGTAAGATGTTTCCTGATGTTGGCTTTGCAGTTTGCATGTTATCAGAGAATGCTGCTGAATGAAGGGACTTGGATCTGTCCAGAGCACATATTAATAGTAGATTAAGCTATGTCCCATTAGCCATTGTCTAGGCATAGGGTCTTATTTTGAATGAAGGGAGGCTGGTGGTGAAAAAAGTCTTCCATGTTGGGAAAAAAAAATGCAGCAGTGCCTTGAACTCATCACATGGTCTCAGCTGCAGTGGGGATGCAGTTCTACTTTCTGCAGAGGCTGTGATAATGAGTAAATCCATGTAAAGTACTCAGAGCACTCCTGTGCATAGCAAGCCCTTGGCATGAATCCATTACTCTTATGCTCACTCTCATCATTAGCATTACCATCAGAATGGTCTCATCTCTCTTCCCTATGCAATCTCAGAGAAAGATGGAAAAACTCTTCTTGGAGTCATCGTCTAAGGGCTCCTACCAGATCATCTCCTGGGGATGTGGATAACATTTGCTAAGGGGTGCCAGCTTCTGGGAATTTGTACCCTTTGCCATTGGCTTAGGCTGTTCAGTTGGCCTTAGCCAACTGGTAGTTCCAGGCTAACTTCTTGCTGATTTTATGGATGGGGAGAGCAAGAAGGAGACCTTAATTAGCTTTTGAGGAGAAGTCACCAATTTAAACCTTTCCCATTCCTTTCTTTTGTTTGAGGGTTATTTTCAATCTCTGTTGGGTTCTGTGTTCTCCAGTTAGTTTGCCAAAATTTCTTAGGCTACTCAGGTTCTTCATTCATTCATTCATTCATTCTTTCATTCACTCACAGTAATCCAAAAAGCAATTATTGAGTGTCTGTTGTGTACTAGGCATTGATATGGAATACATCAGTGAACAAAAAATACACAAGTCTTCATCCTGATGAGTCTTGCATTCTAACGCTGTGGTGTGTCAGGAATGGGGTGGGGACTGACAAACATAAATACAAATGTAATCATGCTACATCAGATAGCTATGAATGCCACAGTAAAAATAAAAACAAACTGGGTACAATCTGTTAGGTGTGCCAAAGATCGGGGGAGCTGTAGTTTAGAAAAAAATTGACTTTTCTGAGGGCAGTTTTAGTTTTATAGATAAACTGAGCAGAGTATGAGAGTTTCCACATATCTCTTCTTCCCCTAAACAGTTTTTCCTATTATTAACATCTTGCGTTAGTGTGGTACACATGTTACAACTAATGAATCAATATTGATACATTATTATTAATTAAAGCCCATAATTTAAGTTAGGCTTCATTGTGTACAGTTCTATGGGTGATAAGTAGTGTTTTGTTTTGTTTTCAGACTGAGTCTCTCTCTGTCGCCCCAGGCTGGAGTGTAGTGGTGCGATCTTGGCTCACTGCAACCTCTGCCCCCACGGGTTCAAACAATTCTCCTGCCTCAGCCTCCTGAGTAGCTGGGACTACAGGCACGCAGCACCACTCCCAGCTAATTTTTGTATTTTTAGTAAAGATGGGGTTTCACCGTGTTGGCCAGGATGGTCTCTATCTCTTCACCTCATGATCCGTCCTCCTTGGATTACAGGTGTGAGCCACCGTGCCTGACCAATCAGTAGTTTTTTAAAGGGTGATGTAACAGACACTTCCTGTGCCTGCTGGCATTATCTCAACTCCCCTTTCTATTCCACCTTAATTGAGCTGCAGCTTGTCTGCCTGCTGCCTGAGGTACCTGCCAGGCACCACTCAGACATTCTGATGAAGGCACGTGCAAACCTGGATGTGCAAGGGGGTTAACTTCTAGCATCTCACAGGGAAACTCTCCACCGATGGAGGGTGAAAGTTGGTGGATAACAGTCCCCTCTTCCGTCCCTTGGGTGGCAACTCTGAGGTGCTTTCTACTCAGCTGCTCAGAGGGACCTAGCAGAGTCCATCCAGGTGCTTTTATCTCTGTTGCTCTCCTTCCAGCCCCACTAGCCAGACACATTCCTTGTGATCACTTATCCAAATAAACTACCTCCAAGGAAGCCCTTGTTTCAGGTTCTGCTTTCTGGAGGACCTGTGCCAAGTCAGTTCCATTTCTTATCTATGAAACGGATGCGATGATTACACTTTGCTCGCAGGACAAAGCACTGTTCGTATAGGTAAATTTAGAACAGTGCCAGGCTCATAGTAAGCCTTCATTGAATATTAGTTATCACGATGAGAATCCATTATATCTGGATATGTTTGTTGTTTGTGAAGCCTGTCCATACACATTATTTTTAGCATCATATTAACCCTGTGAAATATATAATGATAATTATCCCTATTTTACAGATGACGAAACTGAAAATCACCATAGGGAAATGACTTGGTCAAGGTTATGTGATTGAGAAGCAGAACAGCCAGGCTTGGTAGATGTCTCAAGCCATAGGACACGTGAGCCGAAAGGGAGCAGATGTTTTCACTGGACACATGATGACACAGAGGCCAGCTGATTTCTCAGGGTCACACAGCTCTTCAGCAAATATTCTGAGGCTGAGATCCTAGGCCTTCAGGCTTCTAGTACAGAGCTTTGTTAGGGTGGGAAATTAATAGAGATAGAGCATACCGTCTCTGGGTTTCAGTTGAATGCACAGATCAGAGATAACAATTCTGCTCTCCTTGCCTCCTGCCTCAGTTTACATTTTTTCCTTGTTATTCTTGCTAAGCAATGTATTCAAACTTTTATAAAAGGAAAAGAAATACCTGCTTTTAAAGAGCAGTTTCCAATGACTTATTTAGGAGGAAATCTGCTTATGAACCAGGATATTGGAAGATTGAATAATTCGAACGATGTTTGTTTTTCTATCCTGGATTTAGCTCTTGTGAAGATTTCTGCGTCAATAGCTCAGGAGATTGAAATATTATTTTCTTTTCTTTACATTCCCCAGCGAAGGTCGCAGGGACTGACCTTCCATCACCCTGAGATGCCACAGCATGACTTGAAGGTGACCCAGACTGACCACATCTCGGGGTTTTTTGAGCCATTCAGTTTCCATATTCGTTTAGTCACTGGGCTTTTTATGTGTGATTTTTGGTGACCATGAAATTGAGAGATGAAGAGGCTTGCCTGCTGCCAAAAGCTGTGTGGCGAAGACTCCGTGTGAGTTCCCCTCGGTTTGCCAGCGCACTTTCTTCCTGACTTTGGGCTTTCCTCCCGCTCTTGTCCTCGGCCTTCCCAAGAAGCACCAGCAATGCTCAACAAGGCCTATTGATTTGCAAGGTCCAAGAGTCATGGGTTTTAGCAATCAGGCAGAACAACTGTCCCCTCATGTGACCAGAAGTGTGTGTTCGAGTTGTTTTTTTAAAATCACCCTTTTATTTTAAAATACAGAAATAAGACAGAAAGAGTTAATAGTATGACCTCCACAAATCATTTCTTAATTTTTATAATGTAATGGCAAGTAACCTTTATGTGAGGCTTACATGGAGCAGGCCCTCTTCTAAGCACTTTGTATATAGCATATCATTTAGTCTTCACTACAGCCCTATGAGGCAGTGTCTATCATCATCCTCAAAGTCTTCCTCATTATCGTTGTTGTTGTTTAACAAAGAAATAAACCAATACACTGAAGCACATAAAGGTGAACTGACAAACCTAAGGTCACACTCTAATAAGTAAATGGTTGGGATTTGAACAGTCTGACTCCACAGCCCATGCTCTAAACCATTATCTAAAAAAATTAGAAGGGAAAGGAATCATCACAGCCAACCCTCTTGTTTACTCGTGGAAATTTACTCATGTAGCACAGACAGGGGAGTTAACGCTTCTAAAATCACACAGCGTGTTAATGGCTGCTCGATTCCAGTCTGAAGTTATTTTGCCTTCCGCAGAGTGAATCTCTGTCTGTGAAGATTAGGGAGGAAGCCTAATGCATTAGACACTGAGATTGAAGCAGCTATTAAATGACTTTTTATTTGAGGTAGGGTAAGCAGCCTGAATAGAAAGGCAAGAAGGAGGTGGTGGCGCAAGTAGGGAGTGTGTGTGTGGGGGAAGGAGGATACTGAATTTAGAAATTGTGTTGCATTAGGCTCTGGCCATGTTCCAAATATTTTTATTCGTTATTATTTTTTTTATGGGAAAAGGAACCTGCAACGGTTTAGGCTCGGCTATGTGCCTTCAGGCATTGGTTTGTCCAATTTGGATCCAATGCCAGGTCAGCACAGTGGGTGTTCATGGGTGGTGTGTTTATGTGTGTGTGTCCATGTGCTCAGGTGTTTGCATGTGCCTTTCTCCGTGTGTGTCCGTGGTGTTGGCATGAAAAGCAGCAGTCCATCCTAGGACTTACTCGCTATTTCTTACCTCCAGCCCACCTCCCTAATGTGTCAAGAATTATAAATTAATCACCTGGCTGGTTTGCACTGAACTTACTAGTGTTTATGAAAGGGAATTCATTGGATATGCCTGTTAATGGAACACGTGTAATAATACTAAAGCCTGTGATTAAAAAGAAATTTAAGACCCATGAGTTTTTAATAGAAAAACATGTCATTTGAGTGTTTATTTGCTGGTGTAAAATGGGTGATTTTTAAGGGGGGGGAGGTTGCCTATTTTAATTTTTGGAGGACCATGTTATTCACACAGAAAACTGGCAATGCTCATGTAGAAGTCCTTTTAGATTGTGTTTAGTAGAAGCCTCTTTCGGTAAAGTAGAACATGTTTATTGCTTCATGCTTCAGTGGAAAATAAATTGCAGAATAGTTCTGCTCATGGGTTTTATTCATTCATTCACCCACAATTTATTTCTTACCTATCACTTATCATCACTTATCAAGCACAGGGCTATGGTGTGATTGATTGAGAGATGAATATACTTGGTACTTGAATACACGTGGTCCTCAGATGGCCCACAGTTTGATGAAGGGCGGACAGATGATAAAATGATTTCAATGCTTGCTCTGAGGGAGGTGTGAAAAGGGCAGTGTGAAAGTTAGAGGCTTCCCAGAGAAGGCAGAATTTAAACTGAGCCTTATCTAGTTAATCAAAACAGGGGAGACCATTCTGAAATGAAAAAATTGCATTGCAAATTTATGGGGTCTTGCGAGCAAAATGTGCTTGGAGGGAGCTATAAGTTGTTTCTACACTCAGAGAATAAGTGCTGGTTACCTAAAAAGTAGTTATTGCTCGAATTCACTCACTCATTCCCTTATTCATTCAGTTGCATGAAGATGCAGTTGTCATTCATGTGTGTGTGTTTGTAGACCCACATGCAAATATATAATATTCCTTGGTGAAATGTGGTACCTTGATTTTCTTACATTTTAATGAGATTTGATCATCCACATTATCTTATAGTGAGGTGTAGAAAGTTCTGCATGTAAAATGAAGCTAGTTGATTTTGGCTTTTCAGAACTTTGCCTGTGGGTTTTTAAGAAATCATTTTATTTTCCAGAGAAAGTTAGCATAATTTCTCCACAAATCCTATTTATCTTTGAAATGGCAAAGAGAACAAACTGCTTTGGATTTCATGGTACTGGAAGATATTGCAAAATCTCTACATATTTTTGGGACATCTGAGTACAGGTTTAGAAGCTTGAGATGTCTTTAAGAGAAAAGTTCTTTTAGTTTCACTTTTTATTTTTAGCTTTGCTAGTAGATTTTGGAAAAGTGGAAATAAGGCCCTGCGTTTTTGGACCTTTTAAAATTCAAGCAAATAAGGCATCATTAATTGTTCATTCACTACATGTTGATTGAGACTTAAGAGAGGGCATGGGTTGAAGTCAACCCAATCTCTGCGCTCACAAAGCTCACGATCTGTTGAGGGAAAAGAACAAACAACAGGACTGGCAGAGATAGTGGAAGTTGTCGTGAAAAAAAATCTTGTAAAAGAAGAGAGATGAACCAAGTCTTAAAGAACTGGTGGAAGAGCAGAAGCTAGGAGTGACATTCCAGGCAGAGGAATAATCATGGCCCAAGACAGAGAGGAAAGACTGGGACACCATCTGATTTTTGAAGGGTGCGTGACCTGTTAGAAAGAGATGCTAAGTTTTTACTTGGAGACCGCTTGACTTTTCTGCTTCCCAGTTGTAGAAATGGTAGATAAAATGTAATAAATGGGAAGAAACCCACAGTGATTCAAAAATAGAATAAATATTTCTGTGGTTCAGAAAATGGAAAGAAATATGAAGCTGAGAGGATCAGGGTGCCCTGGTGGTCTCTGAATTCCCAAAAAGGCAGGAGAGCTTGGAGTCAGACCCTGGTGGGTAACTGGGACTAAATCACCAGAATGGTCCAGGAGCACAGCTCCTCAACAGTGCTGGGTTGTGGTTCTTTCTGCTGATGGAACTGCTGCCTTTTAGTTTGCATGAAGCTATACACCTTTCAATTATGGGCCAAGCACATCTCCTGGCTCAGTGACTGTATCTGTGAGTGTTTCTGGAGGCACAGGTTCCTAGCTCCCATTTAAGAATAGTTCTGGGCGGAGGCTCCCAAGATCCCAAATGAAAGCAGACAAAGCTGTACATGGAGGGATAAATGAAAATGCAGCAGAAGCCTTCCCTCCCACACAGAGAAACAACACCACCTCCCATCCAAAATACACCTATAAACAAAAGTTACAAAACACAGAAAAAAAAATAAAGGCAGTCAATAAAATTCATGGTTGGGTGTGTCATGGCAAATGAAATAAAAATAATAAAACTGTCTGAAAAAAATTCAAAAATTAAATGGGGGATAATCAAGAATCTGTAAAGAAATATATCATGAACCAAAACAGGCTACTAGTTAAACAAGAATGTGCATATATTTTAAAAATTGAAAAGTTAAATTGGAAATTAAAGATTTAATCATAGAAATAAAAACAAGTAATTGATAGAATACACTCTAAACTGAATAAGGCAGAAATAGTTAATAAATTGGAAGATAATACTAATTTACATAAATACAGAAAGAGCTATAAAAATAAAAATTATGAAAATGGTAGAAAAGAGGTTTTTGAAAGTACAATGGCTGTAAATTTCAGAGTTGAAGATGGGAGAACTGAGTCAAGTAAATAAAAAGAAAGCTAACCATCATAGCAAACCATCATAGTAAAATGGTAGAATATTAAGTCTAAAAATTAAAATAAAAGTCCTTAAAGCTGAAAGAGAGAAGAGGTAGATTAACAACAAAGTTATTACAAAAATACAATAATTTCTCCTTATCAGAACAGATGCTAGAAGGCAGTAGGGCAATGTCTTTAAAATAATACAAGAAAATAAAATAACTGTCAATTTATAATTTTATAGCCAGGTAAATTATCATTTGAGAGAGGGTGAACTAAAGAAAATTTTAGACACGCAAATATTAAGGGAATTTACCTTCCACAGCTCTCACTAAGAAAGGTAATGAGGAATGTACTCAAAAAAGAAGAAAAGTAAACACGGTAAGGAGAAATAGTTGAAGTAAAAATAGTGAGCACAGAAGTGAACAGAATATCTTGGTCTTATTAAAGAGGAAAAACCATTGAGAAAAGAGAAATACAAAACTAAATCTCAAGGTAACAACAAAAACGAAGACACTGGGCTTTAAATGGGTAGTTGAAACCTGATAAATTTCTTGACTTGTTTGGAGGGGGCTAAAAGTAATAATTTTAGATTTGTTAGAAAATTATAAAGTTTAATGTTAGGCACTAAAATTGAAACACAATTTAAGATTGCGAGCAAATAATTAGGGTGAGGGAGGAGTATAAAGGGGACTTCAATTCTATATGTAATGCTTTACTTTTTTTACAATAGCCCATGAAATATGTTCAATCTGGGTGATGGGTACAAAGGTGTAATTATTTTCTGTATTTTTACATTTGTTTAAATATTTCATACAGAGTATTTCATTGGTCTGAGGACCATGTGGCAAATGTCTCTTTACACTGTTCCCTAGCTGGCTGTGATTTTTAAGCCATGGGGGAATGTCTGTAGAATCCTTCATCTATGCCAGTCTTTCTCATTCACTTGTCTGTTAGGTCTCAGTCACCTAAAAGTGAAAAAAAGTTAAAAAATGTTATTTTCGTGCATCAAATTGACCAATTTCTAGATGAGACCTTACTTTCTATAAGCAATTAAAGAAGACCTTATATACTAAATATTTCCTCAATGTCTATCATTTTTAATGGCCGATAAACTCCATGAAGGTTGAGACTCTGCCAGGTTTGTTCAAATTTGTATTATCAGAGCTGGTGACCTGGCACGAATACTGGTTTAATGAATATATGGACAAAAGGAAGAACTGCTGGATTTACCCAATAACCAGTTCTCCACAATGCCCAACTCTTCCATGACTTTGTGCCTTTTCACCAGCTATTCTTTCTACCATCTAGAAATGACTTTTACCTCCTAGTTCACTAGGAAAGTTTCCCTTCCTATTATTTCTGTTCCTAGTAGACTAGAAGCTCTATTAAGGCAGAAATCTTGTCTTTCTCCAGTGCTGAATGTTGATCACCTGTTGCATATGTAGAATAAACGTTTCCTTATTTATGAGCCCAGAGTAGACATCACCTCTTCTTAAAGCCTTTCTTGACACAGTTTCCTTTGCCTCCATGCCTTCTATGGCAGATGGAGTTAATATGACAAATTTTAAAATGATATATACCTAGTATATATTTCCATGACTGCAATTAGTAGATTGTAGTTTAAGTAATTGTCTTCCTCATTGCATATTAATTCTTCAAGTACCAGTTTTATGTATTTTTATCTCCATAGTCCTATATTGCTTGTCCAGTGTGCAGGACAGAGCAAGCCTTCTAAATTTACTAGCTGAATTGAATTATATCCATTTACAAGCAGTGGTCTACACATTCCCTGAAATACTCAAAATCCACCTGATGGCGCTTCCTCTCTCCAAGAGATGGCAAAGGGATCCTAGCACACAGTTAACCCATTTGCTGCATCTGAGGGAGCCTGGAATTAGTCGTTTAAGATAGATGCCTAGGAAAGGTTAAGATAATGTGAAAAGTGGGGAGGACAATTGGTAATTAACCTCATCTTATCTACTCAGGTCAGTGGCCAAGGAGTCACTGAGGATCCACACAAGCCCTCCTGCAGGGAGGACTCTTTTGCTCTCTCAGTCCCCTACTGCTGCCATCTGTTGATAATTACTGTCCAGTCTCTGCTGAGAATGTGTGATATTTAATATTTCCTCACCACTTGAATAAACATGTGGCAATAACAGCAAGGCACTTGGCCACAGGGGTAGAAAGATGTATTTGCCTGAAAGAGTCAGTGTACAACTTGGACCAGGCAAACAACTGCCTTCTCTTTGCGAAGTTACAAGAAGTCCCCATGTTTGAGAACCTGGAGAATAGGTACATTGAATTAAGTAGTATTTTTGGAAGAAAACTCTTAAAATCCAAAATATCAAGAAGATTGGAAAACAAAACAGAACAGCCTCCTTTTACAACTAATGTGATTTTTCTCTTAATGAGCAATCCTGAAGTTTTCCCAGGTAACTTTTCAGCATTTTAGAGAAAGTTGGGATTCTTGCCACACAGCTAAGAAAGAAGAAAAGCATTTTGCATACTTGAAAAAAAAGTTATTCTAATAAAAAAGACTTTATCCCACCCAGTCCTTTTGGAGGTTTGGAGAGAAGAAGTTTCTAGTTTCATTTGCAGTCAGGAAAGTTCAACTTTCTGTTTCAAAATAACAAGAGGATTCAACAGGGATAAACTGTGTCCTGCTTTGCTCAAGCAATGACCTCTACATTACTGATGTCTTTAGAAACAGACTGATTGGGTTCATTAAGCATTTGGATCTGAGACAGAGTAAGGTGGAGCCACCAATGGCATGTAGATAGATACATGCAGTCCATTGGTCCATTGGCCATCTTCAGTGAGATGGCAGCTGGATTTGTGGCGTGAGGCAGGAGTAGGCATTGTTGCTAGCACTAAAAGAGAAAATAAATCATTCCCTGATCTTGTTTCTCCTTATCATTCATTTCCATTTGAGAGCAACCAATACTTGTCATGAATGTTTTTTTCCTCCTCAACATTTATTATGAAAATTTGCAGACATGCAGAAAAGTTGAATGAATGTTAGAGTGAACACAACACCAATATACCTACCACCTAGATTCTATCATGAAAATTTTACTCTACTTGGCTGTATCATGTCTATCAATCTATCCCCCTTATAGCCTTTAATCAATCCACATTATTTTTGATGCATTTAAAAATATATTGCAGGCAGTCATGAATGCCTTTACCGTCTACTGTCATCCAAAATAAAACCTGTTATTTTACACTCTCTTTTCTTTATTGCAAAGGTCTGCCCTGGGGATTATAGCAGGAATTGTTATTCTTTACCTTACTATCTCCCAAATGACCAGTCCATAAAAGTTACTGGCCGTTTGGGAGATAAGGTAAGAAATAATTAAGACAAATAGATACACAATTACACATTATGATCAGAATCATGAAAGAAAAAGCAGAATAAAATGGGATTTTCAAGATGGTCTTTTTCCCTTCAATCCACCATCTTCTACAGTGCCACCAAAACGAAATCTTGGAGTACAGCTTGGATCATGCCACTGACTTTACGTGTCTGGCAGGATAAACCCAAAGACTATTTCCATTCCATAAGTATTTATTGGCTCCTTATAATATGCTGAGTGCATTATGATAGATGTTGCACATGTTAGAATAAGCACATTATGGTCCCTACCCTTGGAAAATCAGGTTGAGGAAACAGATAATTTCAGTATGATGCTTAAAATGCTATCCTAGCATAAAGGAGGAGTGGCACAAGCTATAAATCATTCAGAATTTACTAAAGCATATGTTGTAAAGTCAAGTGGATAGTGATGAGTCTTGAAGGCTGGCTTACAGAGGGATAGAATAATGGGTAAAGAGGGTAGATACTTTGCTATAGGGAAGGAGGAACCACTGAAGCAGTTGGAAATATAAGGCAAAGGATGGGTTGGAGGGTGGTAGGAATGGGCAACATTTTAGTCAGGAAAAGAAGTTAGGGGCGCTGGAGTAATACAGATAAAATGAGCTGAAGTCACTGGTTGTAAAAATGAAGAAGGGACTAGTTTAGAGTAGGCTTAGGGGGTAAAGTCAGAAGCTTTTAAAAATGGAATGGCTGAGCTCAGAGCTGAGGCAAAGGGGAAGGCCAAGAACGAATCCCGATTTTCTGACTTGGGTGGTTGAGTGAATGGTGCATCCAATGATTGGGATTGAAAATATTAAGAAAGAGAAAAATATCAATTTAGTTTTGAAGGTTAAATTTAAAGTACCTGGAAGCCATCCAAGTGGAGATGCCTACAACATGGTGGCCATGTGAATTTGAAGCTCAAGAAAGAATTGAGGCATCTAAGTGAATTCTGAATAAAAGCATAAAAGTGGATGGAGCACCTCAGAGTCATCTCACATAAGAGGTGAGAAATTTCTAATAATTTTGTACAAACTTTCAATGATCATTGATGAGGGGTCCTGGAAGTGGAGTGTTACACACATCTGGCCTACCATTATAGTTAGTCAGAAGAAAATAACAATTTCAAATTCTTTTATTTTACTGAGTTGACTTGTTTAGAATCCAGCTCTACTGATTTTCATTTTAGTTATTTTCCCTTTGCATTCATCTCCACTCCATTCTCAATGGTACACTGCCCATCCATTTCTCCTTCCAGTCATTCATTCGTAACCTTAACAAGCATGTATTAGGTACCTCCCACATGCCAGGCAGGACTAGGTGTTGACTCTGGAAGTATTGGCAATGGAACCTTCCATATACACATTTTTTAAGAACCTCAACTTCACTCACTTCCAATTGTCTTCACTTCCTGAAAGAGGGATTGTGTTTCGACTTAGAGGAAGACCTGAAGGGTGGGAAAGCTGGAATGACACCTCTCAAGGGCCTTGGGGCTTGAATGACACGGTGTTGAGGTGATGTGGAAAATGATCCCTCTCTGAGACAGCATGCACTACTTCAGCTTACGCAAACTATAAAGAACTCCCTGTCTGTGTTTGTGAAAGGAAAATTCATGTTTCCTATGGCCTTTAACTGCTAATCTTTACTGGTTACAAGAGGGTATTCCAGGCAGTGGAGTGCTTAATAAATATTATATTATTTGCTAATGGCAATGCTATTTGGGGGTGATATTTCCTTCTGAATGTGCTAGCCTGGTTTAACAAATCTGCTGTGTGTAGTTTTACCTTTCATTGTGTTGGTTGAGATGTCTCAGGGGCACCTTCAGCACGGGCTGAGAAACAGCTCAGAAATGCAGAAGTAAATGAGTCTGCTGGATGCGTTAATAGTTTTTGTCTGTGCTGACTTCCCCTCTGTTGAAGGAATGTAACAAACACCAAGGGGCTCTGCTATGTTAAGTAAATGTTTGTGTGCATTCTCACTGTGAAGATGTGTAATGCTTGGAGGGCCTGCAGAGTATTTCTCTGTGCACGTATTTTGTTTTTATACACTTTTGTATGCAACTATGGTCAGTCCTGACCTAACTCATCCATTATCTAAACTCAGGTTTTTAGAAATGCTTTATTTAACCTGGGTGCGGTGGCTCACGCCTGTAATCCCAGCACTTTGGGAGGTTGAGGCAGGTATATCACTTGAGGTCAGGATTTCAAGACCAGCCTGGCCAACATGGTGAAACCCCATCTTTACTAAAAATAAAACAATTAGCCTAGCATGGTGGCACACTCCTGTAGTCGCAGCTACTTGGGAGGCTGAGGCAGGAGAATTGCTTGAACCTGGGAGGCAGAGGTTGCGGAGGTTTTGGTGAGCTGGGATGGCGCCATTGCACTCCAGCCTGGGCAACAGAACTAAACTGTCTCAATAAAAAAAAGAAAGAAAAAATTTATTTGAACAAACGACAAATGACACGGGTACCCTTTTCTAATTTCCCTTTGCTCTCAAAAGAACTGGGTAATTGTTCTTTTGCCACTCCTGGGTAATTGTTACCGGTGATGTGCTAGAATTTAAGAGCATGGTATATGATGAACCCAAACAGACTGGATTTCAAATTCAGTGTCTTCCAGTAGCTTTTCTCTCTCAACCTCGGTTTCCGTGCATGACACTTGGGGTTTGTTATATGAAGAAAAAATGAGATAACTGCCAGCACCTGGTGTAAATGCTTAGCACTTAATTAAATCCTTCCTCCTTTACTTGCTCCCTTCTTTCCTTCTCTCTTTTTTCCCTTTCAATGTATGTTGAATCTTTATTTTTCTTTTTGGTCATTTTTATGAGCTTTTAAATGCATGTACAAGGACATTCATCTTAAAACAAAAACAGAAAAACTTTTTTTGACACCCTGCCTTACTGCTGCTATTGCGTTTTGCTTTTGCTATGATAGTCACATTTCTTAAAAAGTTATCTATATTTGGTGTCTGTAATTCCTAATTTCCCATGCATTCTTTAGCCTTCCGCAGCTTGCCTTCAGTCCTTATTATTTCACTGAAAATGCTCTCATCAAGGTGGGAATATTCTCCTAGTCAAAATATTTCCTGTAAATCTATTAACTACCGTGTTGCCCTTACTGAGGCACCTTTGACTTGATAGTATTTTTTACTTCTTTATGGTTTTGTATTGCTAGTTCAGTTGTTGGGAGGAAACTTATTTTTTTGCTAGATATTCTGCATGTAATGTGGGTAAACTCTCTTGTCTTCGATGGGCCACTAGTTATTGTTCTGGAATATGAACCTGTGGGAGTATCAGAATCATGGTGAATGGGAAATAAATAAGCCTGCTTCAACACTCACCTTTAATAGCATATTAAAGGATCTAAGCACTAATCATATAACATTAGTGCAAACAATAGATTTAAGTAGGACACCAAATTAAAATCAAAATATAAAGGAAAACACACTTTTGTAGAATAATGAGTTGTTTTCACTGATCCTTTAGCATTCTCCATCATTGTTTAGTCTAGCTCAGGTTTTCAGGTTGACTTAATTAATTATTTACTATGAATGTTTCAACTATCACAGACTATTTATACTTCTTAGTGAAAAGCTCTGCTTGGATATATAAACATGTGACCCTTTATAGGCAAGACTCTTTTGAGTGTACAGCAGAAGGTCATGAGGAGAAATTGTCTGTGAACTCATCTGGTTGACTCTCCAGTTAATCTAGGCTGTTTATTTCAGCTCTCTTTGGATCTAACAAACGTAAGAGCTCTAACTGCTTCCTTACAGCATTTGGAGGAAAGCTCTCAGTTTTCCTTCAAACTGAGGTTCTTACTTGTTTTTATTTTTAACTAGTTTTTGTCTTTATGACAGTTATGTGGCCAATACCATTTGAAGATGGAAGTAGCTCAATAGGACGAGAACAATATATTATCTCTCCCTCACCCCGCCCACTGCCCATGTTTACTGGACTCCTCCGAAAGCAGTAGCTGTCATTACTTTGGTTGTTCCTTTCGACATTTGCCTGCATATATTGAGTTAACATGTTTACCCTGCTGTTTCTGGACTTGTCAGTTTCAGGCATTACTGACTGATTTCCGTCTATGGAAAATGAAGAATTAGCTGTCTTTTATCACATCCTTGGCCAACATGTATAGGGCTCACCAACCCCTAACCCCAACTTACTGTTAGATTAGGTAGAACTCTATGAAATTCTCATTGCTCTTAGTCAAAATTGTTTGAATGTTAGCAATTTTATAATGTATAGTTATGCCATAATTTTTGTTAAAATAATTCAGTATTTATAGTTGCTGAGCTATGTAGCAGATTATCAATACTATCTCTCTATTGCAGAACTTTTAATTTTGTTTGGTTGGATGTTTGGTTTTTAATTTTTTAATCATTTTTAAAATGTAAACTTCTTTTTATAGATTAAGGGGGTACAAGGGCAGTTTTGTTACATGGATATATTGCATAGTGATGAAGTCAAAGCTTTTAGTGTACCCATCGCTCAAATAGTGTACATTACACTCAATAGGTAATTTCTCATCCCTCACCCCCTTCTCACCCTGTCACCTTTCAGGGTCTCTGACATCTATTCCATTATATGTCCATGTGTGCAATTGTATAGCTCCCACTTATAAATGAGAACATGTAGTATTTGACTTTCTGTTTCAAGTTGTTTCACTTAGGATAGTGGCCTCCACTTTCATTTTTGTTTCACAAAAGACATGATTTCATTCTTTTATATGGCTGAGTAGTATTCCATGGTGTGTGTGTGTACATATATATATACACATACATAAAGAAAATACAGTGTGTATATATGTGTGTGTGTATATCCATATATGTGTGTGTATATCCATATATGTGTGTGTGTATACAAACACAAACACGCACTGCATTTTCTTTATCCAGTCATTCATTGATGGACACTTAGGTTGATTGAATAACATTGCTATTGTGAATAGTGCTCCCATACAAGTACAGGTTTCTTTTTAGTGTAATAATTTTATACAATAATTTCTTGTCTTTGTATACACACAGATACTCAGTAGTGCGATTGCTGGGTTGAATAGTATTCTAATTTTTTAGGTCTCTGAGAAATCTCCACTCTTTTCCACAGAGCTTCTACTAATTTACATTCCCACCGACAGTTTATAAGTGCTCCCTTTCTCCGCATTCTCACCAATATATGTGGTTTTGTTCCTTTCCCAAAATAGCCATTCTGACTGGTGCAAGATAGTATCTCACTGAGGTTTTAATTAGCGTTTCTCTGATGGTTAGTGATGTTAAGCACTTTTTCATATGTTTGTTGGCTGCTCATATGTCTTCTTTGGAAAAATGTCTGCTCAAGTTCTTTGCCCACTTTTTAATGGGGTTACTTGGTTTCTTGTTGAGTTGTTGTGTGAGTTCCTTGGAGATTCTGAATGTGAGTCCTTCATCAGATGCATAGTTTGAAAATATTTTTCGCATTCTGTAGGTTGTCTGTTTACTCTGTTGATTATTCTTTTGCTATGCAGAAACTTTTTAGTTTAATTATGTCTCATTAACATATTTTTGTTTTCGTTGCATTTTCTTTTCTGGTCTTAGTCATAAATTCTTTTTCTAGGCCAATGTCCAGAAAAATTTTTCCTAGGTTTACATCTAGGATTTTTGTAGTTTCAGGTTGTATATTTAAGTTTTTGAGCCATCTCGAGTTAGTTTTTGTATACAGTGAGAGGTAGAGATCCAGTTTCATTCTTCCACATGTGGCTATCAAACTTTCCCAGCAGAATTTATTTATTTATTTATTTATTTCAACAGACTCTCACTCTGTCGCCCAGGCCAGAGTGCAGTGGTGGGGTCTTGGCTCACTGCAAGCTCCGCCTCTCGGGTTCACACCATTCTCCTGCCTCAGCCTCCTGAGTAGCTGGGACTGCAGGTGCCCACCACCACGCCCAGCTAATTTTTTGTATTTTTAGTAGAGACGGGGTTTCACCATGTTTGCCAGGATGGTCTCGATCTCCTGACCTCGTGATCCACCCGCCTCGGCCTCCCAAAGTGCTGGGATTACAGGCATGAGCCACCGCACCTGGCACCCAGCAGCATTTATTAAATAGGATGGCCTGTCCCCCGTGTATGTCTTTGTTGAGTTTTTGGAAGATAAGTTAGTTGTACATATGGGGCTTTGTTTCTTGATTATCTATTCTGTACAACTGATCTACATGTCTATTTTTATACCAAAACCATGGTGTTTAGGTTTGTAGTATAATTTGTAGCCAGGTAATGTGATGCCTCCTGCTTTGTTCCTTTTATTTAGAATTGCTTTAGCTATTCAGGCTCTTTTTTTTGGTTCCGTGTGAATTTTAGGATTGAGTTTTGTAATCTGTGGAGAATGACATTAGTAATTTGATGGGAAGAACCCTGAACCTATAGATTACTTTGGGTAGTAAGGTCATTTTAACAATATTGATTCTTCCAATCCATGAGTGTGGGGTGTTTTTTCCATTTGTTTGTGTTATCTATGATCATCAGTGTTTTGCAGTTCTCCTTGTAGAGATCTTTCACCTCCTTATTTAAATGAATTCCTAGCTATTTTATTTATTTTTTGTAGGTATTGTAAATGAGATTGAGTTCTAGATTTGATTCTTAGCTTGATTATTATTAGTACAAAGACAGGCTACTGATTTTCGTATGTCGATTTTGTGTCCTGAAACTTTGCTGAAGTCATTTATTAAATCCAGAAGTCTTTTGGAGTCTTTAGGGCTTCTAGGTATAAGATTATATTCTCAGCAAACAATAATTTGATTTTATCTTTTCTAATTTGAATGCCTTCTGTTTTTTTTCTCTTGTGTAATTGCTCTAGCTGGAACTTCCAGTACTATGTTGAATAGGAGTAATGAAAGTGGGAGTCCCTGTCTTGTTCCAGTTCTTAGGAGGAACACTTTCAACTTTTTCCCATTTATTATGATGTTGGCTGTAGGTTTATTGCATTAGGTCGGTGCAAAAGTAATAGCGGTTTTTGCCATTGAAAGTAATGGCAAAAGTAGTATTTGTTTCATGCATCTGGATGCTCTAGTGTTAGTGCATATATATTTAGACTTGTTATATCTTGTTGTTGAATTGATCCCATTATTATTATGTAATAACCCTTTTCACTTTGTTTTTACTGTTGTTGATTTAAAGTCTGTTTTTATCTGATATCAATATAGCTACTCCTGTTAACTTTTGGTTTTCATTTGCAAGGAATCTTTTTCCACCCCTTTACTTTGAGTCTGTGTCATATCAATCTGGGGGATTTCTTATAAGCATCATATGGTTGGATCCTCTTTTTAAAATCCATTCTACCAATCTATGTATTTTAGGTTGAGTATTTAATCCATTTATGTTCAAATGGACTTACCCACATCTTTATGGATAAATATATAGATTCAGTTAACATTATGACAGGAATAAAACCTCACATAATATCGAAATGTTGTCATGTTAATTGTTATCTATGTGCTTTGTAGCCTCAGTTATGTAAGTGCTATATAAAACCTGTTAGTTATATACTTTCATGCATTTGTATGGTTTTAAAATATACTTTGTTACTAAAATTTTTATGAGTTATCTCCCAATTTGCTGAAATATCCTCTCAATACAAACAAATCTAGAATTGTATTTTTATTGCCTTGGAGACATCTTTCTTGGAGCCTTCTGATTTGATCTAGAAGACTAGTTATTCTTTAGAATGGAGGCTGGGATCCCCCTAAATCATCATTCTAGGGATACTCTTGTCTCTTGTGTAGGAATCTGTTTTCTAGATTCTATTGCTTTTGCATTATTGGTCCATTCTTCTTGGTGGAGCCCCCACTCTTCTAGTTTTCTAACAAAGGGAGAACATGAGGGTTTTTTGTGACCTGACATGTCATTATTCCCTGTTCACACTGAGTTGACATTTCACTAGCTTAGTTGGTGTATTAGTCAGGGTTCTCCAGAGATACTGAACTAATAGTATTTATTTATTTATTCATACATTCATTCATTCATTTATTTATAGGAATTGGCTCACACAGTTATATAGTTTGGCAAATTCCAAGTTCTGCACGTTGAGTTGGCAAACTGGAGAGCCAGAAAAGCCAAAGGTTTGCCTCCTGTTTGAGTGTGATTGCCTAAGAACCAAGAGAGTCTATGGTGTAGTTCTCATTCAAAAGTCTGCAGGCTTAAGGCCCATGAAGAACCAATGGTCCTTTTCAGATCTGAGGCCAGAAAAACTCCAATGTCTCCAATGTTAACAACTCAAAAGCAGTTAGGCGAGTATTTTGTCTTACTCAGATTAACAGTCAGCCTTTTTGTTCTATTCAGGCCTTCAAGTGAGTAACCGAGGTGTACCCACATTTGCGAGGGCAATCCACTTTACTCAGTCTACTGATTCAAATGTTAATCTCATTCAGAAACACCTCCAAAACATACCCAGAATAATGTTTGATCAAACATCTGGGCACTCTGTGACCTAATCAAGTCAACACATAAAATTAATAGTCACTAATAAACTAAGACAGAAAATTTCTAAAGGAAAGTTAGAAATAACTTTCCCTGAGTAATTCAAAGGCATTTCTTCATTGTCTTTCAGCTTTGAGAGTCCCGCTTGAGAAGTCTGATGCCTAGTTCATACTTGGGTGCAATTTTAGGCATATGACTGGAATGTTTGGCCCTGGGCCTCATTGTCAGGTGCTGTAGCTAGAATAAATTGTAAGAGGATCCCTAATATGAGTATCTTTAGGTTATCTTTCTTCAAATGGCCAGATTTCCTGGGGAACGATTTCCTAGTGTATTGGTTTGTACAGACTTGGCAATCAAGGAGATATAAACATTTAGAACATGATATTTACTTCAACTTCTTGTATTTAGCACACCAGACATAAGCTTTATTCAGTGTCCTCCAGTCCATACATCCTCTTTTCTACCTTTCTTAGACAGTACATCTGCATTTGCAGCAAGAGTTGGAGTGATGGACAGAATATGGATATCCAATGACTTTGTAAAGAGATCATCTACTTGCATACCCATTTTCATCTCCACATTTATGCCCATCTCTGTGAGGTCCTGAGGATGCTAATGCCTGAACCTTGGGGAGGTACCATAGTACAAGTTGGAAGGCTCTTACCTCTTTGGTGCCTTCCAGGTCAGTTAGACTTGTCTTTCTGCTTCCTAGCTTTAAATATTCTGTTGTTGTTACTGTCTCCTTTTCAGTTATTTTTGTACTTAGTGTTTGCTCTGGTTTAATATGTCCCCTAAAATATATGTGTTAGAAACTTAATCTCCATTATAACAGTTTTAAGAGGTGAGGTGGGGCCTTTAAGAGGCAATTAGACCATGAGATTGCTGCCCTCATGAATGGGTTAATAATGTTATTGAGAAAGTTGGTTAGTTTTTGCAGGAGTGGGTTCCTAGTAAAAAAATGAACTTGGCCTGATCTTCTCTCTCGGTTTAAACTGCTCACTTGCACCTTCTGCTGTCTGCCATGGGATAATGCAGCAAGAAGGCCCTCGTCGGATGCTGACACCATGCTTTTGAACTTCTCAGTCTCCAGAACTGTGAGAAATGTTTTTCTTCTTTATAAATTACCCAGTGTGTAGTATTATATTATAGTAGCAGAAAATAGACTAAGATAGAAAATTGATATTGAGAGGGGGTTGTTGCTACAATAAATACCTGAAAATGTGGATGCAGTTTTGGAATTGGGTAAAGGGCAGAAGCTGAAAGAATTTGGAGGAGCAAACAAGTAGAAGCCTGTATTGCCATGAACAGAGCATTAAGGGTGATTCTGCTGAGGGCTCAGAAGAAGAGTGCTGTGAAGAACATGTAAATCTTCTTAGAGATTACCCAAGTTGCTATGACCAAAATGTTGGTAGAAATATGGATAGTAAAGGTCATCCTGATGAAACCTCAGATGGATGTGAAGAACAAGGTCTTGAAAATTAGATTGACAGTCATACTTATTATAAAGTGGCAAATACCTTGGCTCAATTGTGTTCATATCCTAGGGTTTCATGAAATACAGAACTTGAAAGCATTGAAATATGATACATGGTGGCAAAAATATCTAAGTAGCAAGGCATTCAAACTGCTGCATGGCTACTTTTAACCATGTACAGTGAGATGCAAGAGAAAAGGAAAGACTTAAAGATATAATTTACAATTAAAAGAAAAGCAAAGTGGAAAAAAATGCAGCCTGGTCACGTTAAAAAAAAAAAAAAAGTAAAAGTGTGTTTGAGAGAGAATATTATGAGTGTAACCAAGTGACCATTTGATAGAAATTATGATGAATGGGAGGGGTCCAGATGTTATTCATCAAAACAATGAGGAAAATTCCCAAAGGTATTTCAGAGATCCTTAAGGTCACCATGGTCAGCACAGGCCTAGAGCTCTAGGAGGGCAGAATGGTTTCAGGGGATGGGCCCAGAGTGTCATCCATGGGCCCACTGCCCAGGTCTGCCTCAGGACTCTGCTCCCCGTATTCTAGTGCAGCATGCCTCAGCTGCCGCAGCTATGGCTCAAGCAATCCCAAGTGCCACTCAACCTACCATTTCGAAAGTACACGTGATAAACTTTGGTAGCATCTATTTGGTGCTAATTCTGCAGGCATGCAGAATGCCAAGTTGTGGGGCATGGCTTCATCCACCTGGAAGCCCAGGGAGAAACCTGGCATAGAGGTAAAGTTGACTCAGAGTCCTCACTAGGGTAATGCCTAGCAGGGCTGTGGGAGAGGGGGTCACCCCCAAGACCGCAGAACTGTAGGGCCACCAGAGTGCCCCCAGCCTTAGATAGCCAAAGCTTGGACTGAGCTCAGCAAAGAGATAGGAACTAGGATGCCCAAGGATTTTCCCCCACTCCCACTCCCCAGGGTACTCAGGTTGCAGGACATGGAGTCAAAGGAGATTATTCTCCAGCTTTAAGATTTAATGTTGTTTTATTCTGTTTAGTTTTGGAATTGCTTAGGACAAATTGCCTCTTTCTATTTGTCTATTTCTCCCTTTGATATGGGAATGTTTATCTTATGCCCACCATTGTATTTTGGAAGTAGTTAACTAGTTTTGATTTTTCAGGCTCACAGCTGGAAGGATTTGCTTCTGGAGAAGTCACGCCTTGACTCTCACCCATATCTTATTTATATCAGACTTCAGACTTTGGACTTTTAAACTGATGATGGAATAAATTAAGACTTTGGGATCATTGGGATGGAATAAATATATTTGTGCATGGTGAGTAGGACATAAAGTTTGGAGTCCAGAGGTGGAATGTATGGTTTGAATGTGTCCTCCACATTTTTTATATTGGAAAATTAATCCTCATTATAACAGTATTAAGAAGTGATTAGACCATGGGAACATTGTTTTCATAAATGGATTAAAGCCATTATTATAGGAGAAGGTTAGTTATTGCAGAAGAGGGCTTGACCTGATTTTTTCTCTTTGTCCCATGGGCTCATTTTTTTGTTCTTATTTTTTTGTTTGTTTGTTTGTTTTTGGGTTTTCTTTGATGTTGTTGTTTGTTTGTTTGAGATGGAGTCTCACTCTGTTGCCTAGGCTGGAGTGAAGTGGATCGATCTCAGCTCACTGCAACTTCTGCCTCCCAGGTTCAAATGATTCTCCTGCCTTAATCTCCTGAGTAGCTCGGATTATGGGTATACACCACCAGGCCCAGATAATTTTTTTTTGTATTTTTAGTAGAGACAGGGTTTCGCCATGTTGGCCAGTTGGTTTCAAACTCCTGATTGCAGGTGCTCTGTCTGCCTTGGGTTCCCAAAGTGCTGGCATTACAGATGTGAGCCACCACACCCGGCCTCATGTGCTTACTTCTGTTTTCTGCCATAGGATGGCAAAGCAAAAGACCCTCACCAGATGCCAGCAACATGCTCTTGGACTTCCCAGCCTCTAGAACTGTGTTTCATGCCTTGAAACATTCCTTTACCGGTATTTCAGTGAGGTCTTCAGATGGAGAGATGCTAACTTATTTGCTCAGTCTGTATCTTCATTTGAAAGCTAGAGCTTGCTTCTTTCCTTACTCTGGCCAGTGAATGGGAAGTGGGATAAAATTACATGGTAGTGTGATGTTGCTAAAATTTAGAGTTACTGTCTTCTAATCAAAACGAATAATTTGTGGTTTTTATCACCTATTTAAATAACCCCATCATTTGAACTGGCTGTTTATTAGAAAAAACATGTAGGTTTCCTTATAAAATAATGAACTCTCAAAAAATTTCCTAAAAATTCATCATGAACAAAACCTGGTTATCTGGCTATATTCTCAAGCATTTTGTGATCTGCCATGACAAATTGGTCTGTAAAGTAAAAAGAAGTTAGGAATCAATATAATAATATAAGTGGTTTTATTAATTTCTGCATTACTACATTCAACATACCAAAATGTAAACAAAATGTCCTTTGTGAAACCATGTGATAACCTTCTCAGATTCTGATTCACTCACCAGCCTGGAAGAAAGGATACTTCATAGTGATTAAACACTTGATTAGTGTATATTTGTGGTTTTTACCTCTTTGGAACTCTTTAAGTTGAAACTGTGCCATCTCTCAGAAATGAGTAAAGTATGGCCCAATCTAGAAGTAATGGGATTTTTAGTGACAATTCTTATTATGATTAAGTTCATCTGCATGTGACAAATAACCTCAAATTTCCTAAATGTGGTGATTGTATTGCGATAGACCAGACTTTCTTATTTAGGTAAACAAAATGTCTGGTCCAGGACTCATGATGCCATAATTATCTGGCACCAGGATCCTCCCGTCTTACCTCTTCATCATCCTTAGAATGCCACCTTACTGTCCAAGATGACAAGAACAGCTCCAGGCACTATTTCTTTATTCCAGACAACCAGTAAAGAGAAAGGGAAAAAGAAAGGGCTACCTCTTCACGTTGGGGACACTTCCAAGGAGCTGCGCATATTGGGGATACTTTTATTCATTGGTTAATACTTGTTCACATGGTCATACTTAAACTTGCAAGGATTGGTGGAAAATGCATCTATTTCAGCCATGCACTGAGTAACTCTCAGAGTTTGTATTTATAAGGAAGAAAAAAAGAAGAGATATTAGGAGATAAAGAGCAGTCTTTTTCACAGGGGCACTTATATATACCCAGCTTGTGAGTCCACATTTGTTGTAATCTACAAAACACAGGGATGACAAAGAGGTGGTGGCAATTGACCTGAGTGATGGACATCATGTCAATGGCAGAATAATAATCAGATATTATTTGTTTCATGGCTACAAATCATATGCTGATATCCAGCCTGGAAGTGAATAAATACTATTAAAAATTAATCATTTTAGTTATAAGATATCTCAAACACAGAGAGAGAAGGCTGAAATCTATCATCTGATACCACTCAATTTTATTAGATGTTGCCACAGTTGCCTCAGATATGTCTTTTGTCTTCATAGGAAATGGAAGTACCATCACCTTCTCTGTCCCTTTTCCTTTTCAAGTGTTGAATCTTTACCAGTGGTGAGGGCTAGTCACACTGAAATAGAGTTTATCTCACTCTCAGCACCTTGCAGGTACTATATGGTGACTGGGAGTAGCTTGGCTAATAAGGGACCAAAAAACAATATTTTATCAGGTGTGATTACTGATCTTAAGAAGACATAATCCGGTTAATGAAGTTTAGTTCTATTAAAAATATCTTTTTCAGATTAAAAACCTAGAATACTGTATACACACATAGTTGAAGAATATGACCTATAAAGAAAAATAAACACTGGTTTTTTAATATATAATATATATATTTATTAAGTAATCTACTTGACTACATATTTTACTTTTCTAAATCACTACATGTTGGATTTAATATTTTCTGTTTAAAAATAATAATAACAGATCTTACAGTTCTAAGTGGCACAGTTTCACCCACCTGACTTAGGTCAGATTCTGTAGGAAATAGACACTGAGACTCTGTGGTTTGCATGCAGGCGCTTCCCTGGGAAGTGTGAGGGGGTGGGGGAGGAAGAATTGAGCAGAAAGGAAAATTAGGCTGAAATGCAGCTGCGAAAAAGTTCTCAGCTCATCTCACAGTGGCTCTGGAGTTGGGATGCTGAGATGAGTTGTTCCCTTGAGGCCACTGTACCCTGGAAGAGGCCAGTGATGAGACATTGGAAGAGAGCTGTCCCTGGGGAGGGGGTGTACCCTTGGTGGAGGGGGTTCTCTTCCACAAAGGCTGCGGGATCTCAGAGGCAATACTTCTCCAACCTGAGGGCAGCGTCTAGCAGCACATGGCCCTCTCCACTTCTGAGTGTGGAGCATTCCCAGTTCATATGCTTCAACCAACAAGGCTCTTCTTATATTCTGTTGTAATGGCCAATTCTAAGTCAGCCCACTAACTCCAAAAAGACTGATCATTTTATTTTCATTGAGCACATGTCAGTTTAATATTGTTTAAACTTCTTTGAATAGAAGTTTATCTATTTTTTGAATAGAACTTTATCTATTTTTAATTCCAATTAAAATCCTGGGGCCCTGCAAAATATGTCACCAGCCCTGAGTGGAGATAGGCTTGGCCAGAAGGAAGAATGCTTTCTTTACTTCAGATGGAAAAGAACAAGGGATTGGTGGATATGAGTTCAGACGATGAGCAGTGCATACCTGCCAGCCTCTTTAAAATAAAAGATATTTTTAATTCCAATTAAAAATAGATAAAGGAGATGAACTATTTATGACTGATTTTAAAACATTTTTATTATTTGGTAGGAAACACTATTGTTTCTGGAATTCCTGAAACATCTTTAAAGGGGCAAGATTTTGAGACTCTGGTGTATTAGAGAGAACCCACTGTTGGAATCAGATGTACCTGAATTTGAGTCTAGACTTCCCTAGTTACTAGCTGTGTGACTTAGGCAAGTCACACAACCTCTCTGCGCTTCAATTTTCCAAACATAAAAACATCACTTCTTCCAAGTTTCCTTTGGACTCTGAGACCCCCTGATTTATGAGGAAATGTAGCCAGTGCCACCAGTAGAGTGAATCTAAAAACCATAGTAGGCCTGACCAATTTCCTGGCCGTCTGTCAATAGAATTAACTTATCATCGAAGTTTCCTTCATGAAGAAACTCTCACACTAGTGGTGCCCTTGGGAGGCTGTAGAACGTGACTTCATGTCCGGGCTGCCTTATGGCCAAGTCTGCCTTAGGAGAGACTTAATTCTTTGGCTCAGCCTGAAGTAAAGAGCAAGAGGGAGACCTGAGAGGAGCATGAACAGGTGCCAGCAGCAGGAGGTGCAAGTTCAGAACCTGGGTCAGGACCACATTGCAAGCACAGGGATTTGTGTAATTGAGCTGCCATTTGCCCAGCACGCACCCACCCTGGTTTCCTCTATAGAGTGGCCCCCATGCTCCATTGATGTGGGAGCATAGGAGACTTTAATTAAGACAGACGGGCTGCCCACAGGGTTGGAGTCTGTTCAGCTTCTGAGCTCAGTAAGCATGACTCATCCCCCCATGGAGTTGGGGATCGTCACTTTGAGACTTGAGTCCTTGCCATTAGGTTTCCTCACACATATACTCGCCTTTTTTTCTTTCCATTTCTAATTGAGAGAAGATATACTTTATTTGAAGTGGGAATTCCCCTGTGTCCATGAATGTCCTCCACTCCTGAAAATTATTGCAAAGGGAATAATAATTCAAATAGTGCAGACAGAAGGCAGTTTAGTGATCTCATAGAGGAGTCCACCAGGCAAAGCAGGGGCAGGGGAATTAGGAGAACTTGGCTGCAGAACACCAGTTGCTGAATGGTGCAAGCTTTCTTCTCCACGCTTAAAGCGAGGAGACTGTCCCACACACTCTCTCTCCTGGGGCTCTGGGGTAGGCACATGGCATGTTAGACATAAAAGGGATCTCAGCCCATGGAAATTCAAAATCAATCAATCTGTCAACAAATCAATGGGATATGTATTGAACATCTGATAAATGAATGACGGAAAACCAATACACATTATGATTCATTATTTTAAAATATCCTTTCAAACATTCAGCAGGGAAAAGAAAAGAATTTGGCTATTTTAAAAACTAGCAAAGTTGAGAATGTAAAATTGGTTGGAAATGTGCTTTTGTGTAGTGTGGTCAAGCAAGATCTTACACCTTGGTTTTTTGTTTGTTGTTTGTTTTCCTGAAGTAGCATTTTAATTTATTTATTCAGGTATTTATAGAACACTTACTATGAGTAGCAAGTGGTTTGGTTGCAGTGGCTTCATCAGCACCATCCTGATCTCTTACCTCTAAACCCCACTGACCTGCAGGGCCCTGCTGGCATCAAACTCCCTTGCCTCAGTGTTTGTCCAAGCTTTGTACCACAAAGACAAGATAGAGGCTGGCAGCTATGCACTGCTCATCCTGTGAACTCATATCCACCAATCCCTTGATCTTTTCCATCTGAAGTAAAGTGTTCTTCCTTCAGGCCAAGCCTAACTCTACTCAGGACTGGTGACATATTTTGCAGGGCCCCAGGAGAAACCAAAGTGCCAATAGAGGAAGTCAATCTTTCTCCTATGGCCTGGTGCCAAAATCCACAATGGACAGGAGACTCTCTAGTGACTGCAACCTGCATGGTGGAATGCACTTGGTACCTAGGTTGAGGATGAGTGAGAAGCCTTCAGTGCATTACCCGCTGAGCCCCTGTGCTGCCATGCCCTGCCCCAAGATGCTGTAGGGCAGACACCCAACCCTGAACTTTTCCATGATCAGGTCCCCAGTGAGACAAGAGGGTGATAGCAAACAGGGCTTTCCTCTATCAACACAAGCTTGCCCCTGCCTTGTCAGAGGGTGAAAGTGGTTGTCGAATGGGTAGGGAACACCAGGAGAGCTCTAGGACCCTGGTAGGTAGCTAAGAACCAAGGAGTGAGGAGGTGGGACCACTTATTTGCCAATGCTCCTTGTCCCCAACCCATGTTCCATTGCCCCATTGGACTTTACTTGCAAGACCAAAAATCAAAGAATTATTAAATATTTTGAGACAGTAATCACAAATCTTTAAACCAAGTACATAGCTCTTCTGAGCAAAGGTCTCTATGAGACTGTGTGAGTCGCATGCCCATGAAGCCAGTTCTGACCGTACCTCTCCTCTGGAAACTATCCACTCGCGTATTCCTCAAGGGGTCGCTGTGTCCACAATACCCTCCCTTTCTTGTACCTCACTTCATTGCTCTCCACTGATTCTTCATCCGCAGGATACATGGTAACATTCTCCCTTTTCTTTAGCCTCCCGTCCACTTTTCTCTCCATTTCCTTTTTGATGTTGCTCTGCCTCTCTTTGTAGACTTTTTGAAAGAGGAGTCAGCATTTAGTGAGTGCTCTGCTGCATGTCTCATTCACCCTTAGTTGCTTCCAATGAGACAGACCCATCCCTTACTCCACTAAGGAGCCCCTTGCAAAGATCATCGTCAAACTCCTTATCATGGTCATCTCTCTTCATCTCTCTTCTGTTTCCTTCTCCTCAGTTTACTCTTTAGATTTTCATCTCCTGAGAATTTTCTCACTTTCTGAACTCCATTCTGTTGATTCTATCTACACATTTGGCTGTAATAGCAATGCTAAATTTTCATTTCTCACTTGGCCATCAACATCAGGCTCAAATATTCAACTATCTAGGAATACCTTCATGTCAAAGAGTCACCTTAAATGCTAGATGTTCGAAGTAGAATTCATCAATTTCCCCCAAGTTTGTTTTCACTTTTTAAAAATAATTTGCTCTTTGTGATTCCTTTACAAATCAGGTTGCTTAATTTACTACTATTTTTGTTAATAATAGTGTTAGCAAACATTTACTGAATATTGATTGTACTATGCACTGTTATAGAATATTTGCCTTATTTAACAAACTTCTTTGTAAGCATTTACCATGAAACAGATATTGTCCTAAGCACTTAATATTCATTAACATTAAATTCATAGGATTTCTACAATAATTCTATGTGATTATTTCAATATGTAACCAAAACAACCTTATGGGATAGATATTATATTATATGTCTTTACAGATAAGGAAACTGAAGCACAGTAATGATGAGAAATGTATCCAAGGTCACATAGCAAAAAGTGCTGTTGGAGTTGAACCTATGTTCTTCTGTTTCCATATCTCTGAGTCTTTTCTTAAGTATATGAAGTGTATTAGATAGTTTGTTCTCTTATTACTTATTTCCAATCAGTTACCAAATCCAGGAAATCCTACTTTATAAATATCTCTTAAAGCTGCCATTTTTCTCTCCCTCCCTTTGCTACAGTTGACATTGAAGACTTCACTGTTTACCTGGTATTCTTCACTTGTTTTCTACTGATTAGTTTACCTTTGAAAAACTAAGGTCAAAATGTCAATGCTTGGTGAACAGATGGCTGCTTGGGGCTTTGGAAATAACTGTAGCATCCCTGGTGTTCATGATTCTGGTTTGCTAGTTCAAAACCGCTGATTCTGAGATCGAGTCCAAATGTCTTGTTATTGTATATGATATGGTTTGACTCTGTGTCCCCACTCAGATGTCGTGTCAAATTGTAGCCCCCACTGTTGGAGGAGGGGCCTGGTTAGAGGTGATTGAATCCTGGAAGTGGACTTCCCCCTTGCTGTTCTTGTGATAGTGAGTTCTCATAAGGTCTGGTTGTTTAAAAATGTTTGGCACCTTCCCCCTCACTCCCTTCCTCCTGCTTCAGCTGTGTAGGACGTGCTGGCTTCCCCTCACCTTCTACTTCTACCTTCTACCATGATTGTAAGTTTTCTGAAGCCTCCTCAGCCATGCTTCCTGTATAGCCTGTAGAACCGTGTGGCAATTTCTTTATAAATTACCTAGTCTCAGGTAGTTCTTTAGAGCGATGTGAGATGGGACTAATATAGCATATGTAAGGTTATTGATCATCTGGCTTCCATCTCTGGTTTACTTTTACCTCTTCTCATTCCTCCAGGGTGGGTGATTTGGGAGCTAAGAAATCAGAAGAAAATTTTATTATACTCAGCCCATATTGAAAGTCAAGTAGGGGCAATAAGGGTCAAAAATACAAATAACTAGCATACAAAGAAGAAAGTACTTAATTTTGTAAAAGAGGTATTGGCAAAGAGTACTAATAGAATCCGGAGGCAGAAGTCAATTTTTTATTGTTTAAATTGGGAAGGATCATAGAACTCTTCATCAAGAAGGTGGTATTTGGGCTTAAGATTGAAGCATGGGTATACCCTGTAACTATCAAAATTTTGGATATTTGGGGGAAGACATTTAGGCCAAAAAAAGATGCTGAAAAGTATGGAGATACGTGGAAAACACCAAACATCTCACTTTGACTTTCCTTGGGCTACAGGATCAGCAGTGGGAATGTCAGCTTCAGTCAGTTCATGGAATACCTCGAATGTTGGTTTCAAGTGTGGGATTCATTTCATAAACAATGGGGAACAAAGTCTGGATTTTAAAACAGCAAGAAATTGGTGCAAATAGATGGAAAGAAATCTCTTTACTGGAAAAATACTATTTTGATGAGCGTGCTGCGATGGCCACTTGGAGCCCCGCCTTCTCCCACACAGTCCTAATGATTCCTGAGGCCTGACTGCAACACGGGCTCTGAGACTGGACAGTACCCAGACTGGACAGTCAGCACATTGGTATTGTATCCCCTCTTGCTCCTGTTGGCTTCAGGGGAGAATCCTTGCCTAAATTAGGCCAATCACAGCTGAAGTCTCTATTCTGGGATCTTTAGGCTCTCAGGAAAGCACTTTTAATTTTTTTTTTCTGATGAACTTAGCATGATAATGTGGGCCTGGAGGCTCCATGTTGTGCTCAGAATGAAGCCAGCTGAGTAGAAGGCAGGGCTGCGATGGAGAGAAATGTGTCCTGCGTATCACTGTTTCAGCCTACATCCAGCTGTGCCCAAGTCCCTGCACCTTTCTCTTAGGAAAGCAGTATGTACCCACATGTTTAGACAAATTTGAGTTGGCATTTCTGCCCCTTACATTCAAAAGAGGCTTATTCAATGCTGGGCACAGTGGTTCACACCTGTAATCCGAGCACTTTGGGAGGCAGAGGCAGGGGGATCACCTGAGTCTGGGAGTTTGATATCAGCCTGGACAACATGGTGAAACCCCGTCTCTACCAAAAAATACAAAAATTAGCTGGTGTGGTGGTGGACGCTTGTATTTCCAGCTACTTGGGAGGCTGAGGTGGGAGGATTGCTTGAGTCCAGCAGGTCAAGTCTGCAGTGACTCCAGATCATGCCACTGCATTCCAGCCTGGGTGACAGAGCAAGACTCTGTCTCAATTTAAAGAAAAAACACACAAAAAGAGGCTTAATTGACATAAACTATCCAAGCCCTATTGGGGCAGACATCTCTTGGGTCTAAAACAGAGGTGTGTGAAGGAAAGAAAGGCATTTTAGGCAAAAATCAAGGTTCTCTTTTAAGGAAGTATAGGAACCACTGATTTTTAAAGTTTTATTTACCTTTAAATAACTGAGAGAAAATCCTCTCAGTTGGACAGTCAGCATTCTCAGCAGGCATTTAACAAAGCTGAGTAGGAAGAGACATCAACAATTCTCAGGCCAAATTTGAGGCTTTGTGACTCCTGAGGTACCACACTGAGAAAGAGGTTAAGGTCTTATATGAAAGCTCTTTGTATAAATTAGATCAGCAGCAGTTTGTAAAAGTCAAAGGACACACAAGAAGCAATTCAAATACTACTCATCTCTTCAGCAAACATGTTTAGATGTGGTCCCTGTTTTATACTTTATTTTATCATTTTGTTTTATTTTATTTTGTTTTGATTTAGGGAGTAACACGTACAAGATTTGTTACATGAGTATGTTGCATAAGGGTCCGGGTTCTTAAGGACTTTCCATCTAATGGAGGCAGAGTCAAGCAGGTAATTTCAGTGTTGGGGGAAGATGCAATGACAGAGCACCCCAAGTGATAGAACTCCCAAAGAGGAGTGACATGGTTTAGCTGTGTCCCCACCCAAATCTCATCTTGAATTGTAGCTCCCATTATTCCCATGTGTTGTGAGAGGGACCCGGGGGGAGACAATTGAATCATGAAGGCGGTTTCCCCCACACTGTTCTCAAGGTAGTGAATAACTCTCACAAGATGAGATCTGATGGTTTTATAAAGAGAAACCCCTTTCCTTTCACTTGGCTCACATTCTTTCTTTGCCTGATGCCATGTAAGACACGCCTTTTGCCTTCTGCCATGACTGTGAGGCCTCCCAGCTATGTGGAACTCTGAGTTAATTAAACCTCTTTTCTTTACAAGTTACCCAGTCCTGCATACGTCTTTATCAGTCACATGAAAACGGACTAATACAGAGGACAAGTAGATTTTGGTGATATGAGATATTCAAGGCAGGGGGAGAAAAGGCCCAGCAGGGGCCAAGGACGCTGGCCTGGTCATGAAACTGTAGATAAGCTAGGGGCAGCAATGTTGAGGATAGAAAGAGGAGGGTTACGGGTCAGCAGGAGCTGGAAGGTGAAGGAGTTCGAATGTCAGGAAAAGCATCTGCAGCTTGGTTCTTGGGATATTGTGCAAATTTATCTATTGGCAGCTAGTAATTTTATAATACTTCAATATCTTCTATTAGGTTGGTGAAAAAGTGATTGAAGTTTTTGGCATAAAAAGCGATGGCAAAAACTGCAATTAGTTTTGTACCAATCTAATAATAATGCTATATTACATTTATTCAGGGATTCATAACAGTGAATCTTTGAACCAATAAAAAGTTGGAAATAAAATCCAAGACTGGCGTTAAGTGGGCACCATGACTTTATCTTATTTAAAAGAAGAAGTAAAAAAAAAAATTGAAGATAGCATCTCTAGGTCTTGTGGACCAGTACAAAGTTTCCTTTCGATGCATGTATTTTGAGCTTAAATATACTCCTAATGCTGAATATGGTCATGACCTGTAGCTCCCAAAGTGAGAAAAACTCCTTCAGAGGAAAATTCTCAAACACACGCTGAAAACTTTTCATCTTTTTCATTCTAATCTTCAACATAATATAACCCCATCCCCACTACTGGGGAGGAGCCTCCGTTACATGTGGCAGGGAGTTTGTAGGGCTGAGTGGAAGGTAGTCTTAAGCTGTCCTACAGGCTGTCTCCACAAATGCCAGCAAAGGGCAGTGAACCCAGACTTCCAGAAAGATGATCTTTGGGAGCCTCCAGTGCTTCTCTATATGCCAACTGCACACAGTTAACCCGCCATTGTAAGTATGAGGAACATGTGCCCTGAGGTTATTATTCTGCTTTTAAGGTTTATAGGTGGAAGACATTCAAGGGAAGACAAGTCTATTTGCATAACTAAGTGGGGCTGTATCAAATGGTTTTTTAAATCCCAGAGCATAGAGGGAATTTGCCTCAAAAATGAAGTTGGGTTTGTAGTTCTAAGAGGGAAGGAAATTATTTACAATTTATTTGAGATGAGGTCTCCCTATGTTGCTCAGGCTGGATTTGAACTCCTAAGCTCAAACAATTTTTATGCCTCAGCCTCCCAAGTAGCTAGGATGTTTGCAACTTGTAAATGACAGATTTCCCAGAAAAAAAGATTACTACAAAATTTGAGAGTCCTTCTGGCATGGTTTGGATCTGTGTCCCATCCAAATCTCATGTTCTGTTGTAATCCCCAATGTTAGAAGTGGAGCCTGGTGGGAGGTCATTGGATCATATGGGTGGATTTCTTATGAATGGTTTAGCACCATCCCCTTGGTACAGTTCTTGCAATAGTGAGTTCTTGTAAGATCTGGTCATTTAAAGGTGTGTGACACCTTCCCCTTTGCTCTCTTGCTCCTGCTCTGGCCAAGTGATGTGTCTGCTCCCCCTTCACCTTCTGCTTTGATTATAAGTTTCCTGAGGCTTCCCCAGAAGCCAAGCAGATACCAACACCATGCTTCCCGTACAGCCTGCAGAATTTTAAGCTAATTAAACCTATTTTCTTATAAATTACCCAGTCTCATGTATTTCTTTGTAGCAATGCAAGTTCAGGCTAATATATTTTCTCACCTACAGCCCATTTATAACATACACACATATAAAAACATGGTTTACATGTGACATCTTATGTTTTTCCCTCTTTTAGAATTTTAGCTGTTTGCTGTAGAAGCTCCATTTGGGGGTCTTTGCTCTGCCATTTCTATGGTATGAATATTTATCTCCTCCAAAGTCATATGTTGAAACCTAATCCCCACTGCAATAGTATTGAGAGGTGGGGCCCTTAGAAGGTGATTAGATCAAAAGAGTGGAGTCCTCATCAATGGGATTAGTGCCCTTTTAAAGGAGGCCTGAGGGAGCGCATTTGCCCCTTCTACCCTGTGGCAATTCAGCTAGAAATTGCCATCTGGGAGGAACAGGCCCTTACCAGACACCGAATCTGCTGGAACCTTGATATGGAACTTCCCAGCTTCCAGGGCTGTGAGCAATATATTTCTGTTGCTTATAAATTACATAATTTACAGGATTTCACTGTAGCAACCTGAATGGACTAAGACAAGCCATGCAACTGGCAAGTAACACAAAGTCTCTGAGACTCAAATTTTTCCATCTGGAAAATAGGCATATATGATACTTCCCTTGTGTCAAAATAGTTATGAAATCACATGTGGAGGTTGTTTGTAAAGTGGATAAACAGTGAAAGTAACATTATTAGTTCCTTAGGGCTGCTGTAGCAGAGTACCTTAAACTGGTGGCTTAAAACAACAGACATTCATTCCCTCACAGGTCTGCAGGCCAGAAGTCTAAACCAAGGAGCCAGCATGACCTTGCTTCTTTCCTCAACTCTTCCGGTTTTTGGTGTCTGCGCATTCTTTAGCTTGTGGCAGCATAATGCTCATTTCTGCCTCCGTCTTCACTTGGTCACCCTCCCTGCATGTGCCCCTGTCTCTTCATATAGCATTCTTTTGACCAGGATACATGTCATGTTGGATTAGGCACCCACCCTACTCCAATATGATCTCATCTTACCTTAACTAATTACATCTGAAGTGACTCTATTTCTTAATAAAGTCACATTCTGAGGTCCTGGAGGTTAAGATATCAACATACTGTTTTTGGGAGGACACAGTTCAAGCCATAATGCATTGTAAAAATTAAAATAATCTTGATAAAAAATACACGTTATTTAATTTCTACGACTTCCATTTATTTATCTATATAATGGATATAATAATGCTTGCTTTGCTAACAACATGTATTAAAGATCAAATTGAATAGGAGGTCATCAGGAACTCCAGTACACTTTGCAAATAATGCAAATATATTTATCGTGATTATGAACATGATGCCTTTTATTTCTTCACAAGTGCTGGGCTGTGCACTCTCAGAGACACTGAGCTTTCCATTTGAGATGTGAAAGGTACTTGCCAGGGATCACAGTGTACATCAAGGCTGTTTTCTCCAAAGTGCCTTGGCAGCTCCACATTTCTCAACTCCATGTTTTTCAAGCCGGGAGGTACTAATGAGCTGTGAAACAACATGAGATTTCATGCAGAATGGAAGAGCATATTGGAGGAACAGCAGAGAGGGGAGCAGAGGGACCAGAGCTTTCCTTAGTGGGCCTGAGAGCCAGGGCCCATGACAAAGTGCAGCATTCGCTGGGCTCCCTTCCCACTCTAACTCCTGGTCTCATGGTTGGAGCACTTTGGTCAGCCAGTCTTTGTTCTGGTCCCTGGGAGAGTCAGGCCTTTGGACAGTCAAATTAGAGGTGCTTTAGGGTATCTGCTCAGGAATCCACAACAGAATAGCCTTCCTGACTGTACCTGCAGTAAGCTCTGCCTCATTGCTGTTGGTAGGCAGAGTGCTTTGCAGGCTCTCAGTAAACAGGCCTCCTGCACTTAGAGCTCTCTTGCTATACTTCTTTCCAAAACTTCCTCCTCCATTAGCCTGGCTGTGGTGCCTGAGTTCCACCATTACTCACACTCGAGTTAAAGCTTCAAGCTCCCATGTCAAACAGCAAGATAGAATATGACGTATCAGTGACTGAGTCCATCCCTTGCTCACTTCGGCTGCTGGATCAGGCAGCATTTGTATGATGCCACAAGCTTTGTCGAAATTTTTCCAAGAGCAGTAACTAAGATGCTCTCCAGGGGAAAAGGTTCTCTGACAGCACATGGAATTGGGTGGGAAAACAGCTTCAGATCTTGGCTGTTTCACTTACTGAATCATCTTGGCCCCTACCTTGGCTTCCTTGTCATAAAATAGAGATGTCCTGACTTCAGTGGTGCTCAGCAAGCAATGAAAGGAGAAAAGGAGATAAAGCACAGGTACTACAAGGTGTTTGTATGATGTCTGGCACACGCACACACATGCGTGCACACACATGAATTTAATAATTTAGTAGCCGACGGAACTATGTTTGAAAAGCAATATGTTAGTAATTTTTAATAAGAACAAAGCAGAAGTGTGTCTTGTTGTCCTGAATTATTTTCCCCATTTCTAACTCCCTTTATTCCTCACCTTTGCAGATCATCACTCTGCTATTAGCTGACCCTCTTCTCTTATGCAAATTTACTGTCTGGTGAAACTGGGTTTTCAATTGGCTTAATACAAGGTAGACTGTTCTGTGGCCAGAGTTGCTCAGAGATGGAGTGGGCTGCCTCACAAGATACCCACTATTATAAGAGGGGTATAAGCAAGAGCCGGGATAACCACTTGTCAGAAATGTCCATTTTATTTATTTTTTCTTATTTTTATTTCCATAGGTTATTGGGGAACAAGTTGTGTTTGGTTACATGAGTAAGCTCTTTAGTGGTGATTTGTGAGATTTTGGTGCACCCATCACCTGAGCAGTATACACTGCACCCTATTTGTAAGCTTTTTATCCCTCACCCCCTTCCCACCCTTTCCCCCTGAGTCCCCAGAATCCGTTGTGTCATTCTTATGCCTTTGCATCCTCATAGCTTAGCTCCCACTTATGAGTAAGAACATACGATATTTGGTTTTCCAATCCTGTGTTACTTCACTTAGAATCATAGTCTTCAGTCTCATCCAGGTCACCGTGAATGCCATTAATTCATCCTTTCTATGGCTGAGTAGTATTCCATCATATATATATATATATTTATATATCATATATATCATATATATATTCCATCATATATATATATATATATTTCTTTATCTGCTCATTGATTGATGAGCATTTGGGTTGGTTCCACCTGTTTGCAACTTCAAATTGTGCTGCTATAAACATGCATGTGCAAGTATCTTTTTCATATAATGACTTCTTTCTCTCTGGGTAGATACCTACTAGTGGAATTGCTGGATCAAATGGTAGTTCTACTTTTAGTTCTTTAAGACATTTCCGCACTGTTTTCCATAGTTGTTATACTAGTTTACGTTTCCACCAGCAGTGTAGAAGTGTTCCCTTTTCACCACATCCATGCCAACATCTACTATTTTTTGATTTTTTAATTATGACCATCCTTGCAGGAGTAAGGTGGTATCACACTGTGGTTTTGATTTGCGTTTTCCTGGTCATTAGTGATGTTGAGCATTTTTTTCATGTTTGTTGGTCATTTATATATCTGCTTTTGAGAATTGTCTATTCATGTCATTAGCCCATTTTTTGATGGGCTTGTTTTTTTTTTCTTGTTGATTTGAGTAATGTCCATTTAAAGTTATTTAACTGACAAATATTTATTGTATACTAACTGTATACCAGGACTTGTATTTAGCACTGTGGAAAAAAATAAAGAAGACCTGTAGATCTAAAATTCTGGCTAAAGTTTTAGACTGGGACTTTAGCTAGTGCCCTGGACAGAGCATGCTTTTTTCTCAAAGCTGAGCCTCTTTTATGCTTTTATTTTTTTCCATTTTACTTTGCTAACAACTTAGTGCAGGCATCATTCTTCTAGAAAGTCTTATCTAAATTGCAGGCTCTAGTCCTTGATGTACTGTGGATATTTTGTGATCCAGTGGGATAGTCTTTTATTATGCTTAGTATCCCAGCAGCTAGCATGCAGGGTCAATGTACAACTAGTATGTTTAGATTGAATGTGAAATGAGATTACACCTGGTCAGACAATGGCCAGATTAGGGAGGTCATATTCTTTTATCCTTATGGCATCCCACTTTTCTTCTTTCTTTTTTCTCCTCTAAATAATTTTTGAAATAAAAATATCCATACATGTTTCTTAAAGATTTTAAATATCCCAATAAAGAACAGATCAAGAAAATTAAAATCTATTTGCAATCCCACCGCCCAAACAGACTGATTAACATATCCTTCTCTCTATATTTTTAAGCATGCCTTTTAAAAGCTATTATGTATTCATGTGTTGCTATGTGCTGTAATAGAGTAGCACCAAGATATGAACAGGTTAACCAATAGAATTTACACTTCCCTCAAATAAAGTTCAAATGGGTAACAGTGATTGTAGGATGTCTCTCCTCTCAGCAATAGTTCATAGACCCAGAATTTTGCCACCTTGTGACTCTGGCATCTTTAATCCAGGGCTTCCAAGATTGTTGGTGTAGGGAAAAGGGCTGGGGGATCTTCAAGGAACATTTTATGGGTAGAGCTGGAAGTAGCCACAGCGCTTTCTTTCATAGTCCATTGCCTAGAACTTAGTAGTAAGTTGGTAGCACATTAAGTAATAAGTTGGTAACATGATCACCACTAACTCCCAGAGAGACTGAGCCACACAGGGTGACTGAGAGCAAAGAAGAAAAAGGACATAGGTTTGATGAACTTCTTGCAGCCCTTCCACAATGTAAAATAATTCTCTGTGTATATTATTTATAGGTTATGTTTTTTATTAAAATTATCACAAGCTTTTGTCCATATTAATACATAATTATTGTAAACAGCAGATAAGATTTGGGTCCTAATGTTACAAAGGCGGACTGAGTGGTGTAATAACTTCCCTGAGACTCTTCAGCCAATGCCCGGCAGAGCTGTTCCTCAGCCCTTCATCCCCTGACTTCTTTTGCAGTGCTTTGTGACAACCGGCGTTCGGAACTGCAAAGAGAAGAAAAAAAAAAAACCACACAAAAATGCTGTCATGACAGAAACCAGGGAAATAATCTAGAGAGCATCTTAAAACTTGATTAAGGAAGACCACTGCTCAGATATTTCAAAATGAAAAAAGATAAACAAAAAACTCTCAACGAAAACGCAGTATGGATGAGGCTTGGTGGGTTGCAAGTGTTTAGAGAGCTCATCACTTAAAGTAAGTGGTTGGTTTGGCCCGTGGCCATTGTTCTTTGAGTTAGCTTTGACCTTTAACAACTTAGTTGACTGATTGGCTAGCATGCCAGGCCATTTAACCCAAGCCTGAGATTTACAAGAGAAGACAACTAACCTCTCCTGTTTGTGAATACCAACATTGACTCTTGGAACCAAGAAAATGTTTTGTTAGGCTATTTCTTTTTCTCACAATATCCCATTGAGGGTCCTGGGTTCCTGAGGTGTGAAAATAACTGGGAAAATTCAGAATTCAGCTAATACCTATGTGCCGAATTCTGAGCACACATTAGGCTTGTAGAAGCCAAGAACGTGTTTATCAACGCACAGAGCAAAGTTTCAAGCTTCTTGTGTAATGACCTCTCGATGTGATATATGTATGTTGAGTGCCCTACTGTGACTAAGAGCTATCTAAAAAAGAAAAAAAATATAGCCACCTCCTGAAGCATGTATAAATTGCTTTTTTAGACCCTATAAAATTTTAGCTAGCACCAAACATAGAACTTCATTCATCACCCTACAAGTGAGGACTGCCAAGGGAAGCCAGCTCTTCCTGAGCCGAAAGTGGCAACGCTCCAGGATTGGCAGAAATCAAATGAATCATTTCCTGCTTTTAGTTTTAGATAAATAATCAGAAAAGATTTCTAGATTATGATCCAAAAGACATTTTTCATAACTCTGAAGACCCAGAATCCTTAAGAACTTCGTGTGGAAGCCCCCTATTTCTAATTATTTTATTGTACAGTACTGAAGCGATGGTAGGTAAATCCACAAAATTCAAACTAAAATTTTAATACAGTGAAGACTTACGAAACTCAGGGTGGTAAGTGTATTGAGCCTGTCTTTTTATTTTTCGTATTTTGATGCTGTGACACCTGAGGCTCACTGACACTGGAGGGACTGCTCCTCCCAGGGTTAGCTAATTCCTAGAGATGGTAAACAACATGCCTGGGAGCCAGTTCTTAAAACACAAACCAACCAATCTGGAGTCCACATCCCCAACCACCTCTTTTATCCAGCTGTCACACTCTGGGCCACTATTGACCTGCCCTCATCACCCCAGGGCTAGGTACCAGACAACTAGGGACATCCTCTATACCCCAGACCCTCTGAAATTATTCCAAATAGCCAATTCTAATCCTGCTTTCCCTCCCTAACTCATTTCTTCCTGCAGAAACCACAGTAAAGGTTCTTGTCCACATTTCCCTCTACTCGCTCGGTATCCTGACCCATACTGGTGCCTTCCCATGTGGCTCCCTCGTGCTACGACGTGCCCCTTCCTCTTGGGATCTATGAGCACAACACACTCTCTTTTCAATGGCAGCTGTCTCCTTAACTGTTGGCCTTGTCATCCCTGAATAATTAATAAGACCTACATTTTAAAAGGGTGAAATGAAAGAGCATGAAAATAAGAATTGAGGGCATGGCTTCTAGTTCTGATTATGTCATTGCTTTCCTGGGAGACCTTGAGCAAATTTCCTAATTTCTTTGGGTCTCAATTTCCTTGTCTCTGAAGTGAGGCAACTGAATTTCTCTAGATGAATCCTAAAATGTCTTTAAATGTTCAAATTCTATGAGTTTAGTCTTTTAGCAGGTAGATAGGCTGTTTATGATAGAGACTTCCAAACAATGTGGTATTTTCATGAAGCATTTACTGAGTACCTGCTATTTGACAGGCATTGAGCTAGGCACTAGGCATCCAAAGATGGCTAAGAACAATTTCCTGCTTTCAATTTTCCTGGTTTTCAAAAGTTCATGTTTTCAAATGCATAATGCTATTTTCACATCTATTGTGTTGCTTGTAGACATTAGCAAAACATGTCTACTAGCTTTCCTGAGAAGGCCTGCCATGCGCCAAAGACAGTGAAAAGCACTCGTGTTAAAAGATTAAATATAAGCTGAGGAAATATAAAATTGACATTAAATATACAGAGTAATGTATACAAATATCATGATGAAATGCCTCCCTAATTCCCTTTCCCATTGCATATGTGCAGACATTTATAAACTGCATAGTTAAGCAAGAAAAAAGGATGTCATCTGGCCCCAGAAGTGGCATGTTGCTTAGGCTATTCCCAAACTTCTATTTGATATTAGAACTTCCTTAATTATTGATTCTTTGTAATTGTACTTATTGCTCAAGCACTCTAGGTTCCTTGAGAAAATGCTTTTCATACCATAACACCTTCTATTTTATTGCATCTACAAAAGTGTCAAATGCTCTCTTAACACTTTAGTAGAAGAAATCTTCCAGAATTTCTAGCTTTAATTTTTCTTTTTTTGGTGAGAAGAGGACAAATTCCATTCTGAATTCTACTTTTCAGAGTCTTTGTTCATGACTTTTCCTCCCCCAATTTTATATTTTCTTTACTTTTTTGCAGCCTCCCCACTGGCATTAGCCACAGTTAAAACTTTCTACTGTTGTCTCACTGGAATTTTGCTGTTCCCCCTTTTCAGGTATACTTTCCTATGTTTGCAGCAGGGATCATATTTTCAAAAACATATTAAAACAAGCTATTTTTCCTTCCCCATAAACTATGTTGCCTAGCAGTTTCCTCTGCTCAATGAATCAATGCCATTCATTGCTTTCAAGAGATTGTGGCTACCAACCAGAACAAAGAATTCATTGCTCAATTTTGAGTTTCATATTAGATTTTTAGAAGTGTATAGTGAGATAATAGTCTTGACAGTCTACTTTTCATAAAGAGAGATTATTTTTCTTAAATTTCCCAACTTTATGTATAAAAGACGAGGCTGAATTTTCAAGCTATATTTGCCTTTAGCCATTGTGTAGGGATGATAAGAAGGAATATGTATGTTTATTTCAGATAGGAAAGGAAGAACCATGCTAACATGGGGAAGAGAGCCAGGAGATGGGGATGAAGACGCTGCCTAGGACTTCCTAAAGAAACACTCACTCCTTGAATTTCTGATCAAGTTGGGTAACATGTTAGACATATTATGGATAGGCTGAGAGAGAAGCTGAAAGGAAAACAGCTTGCCTCAATTTCTCTTTGAAATTTTAGAAAGAGAATGACTGAGTGTCCAAAATGCATAAAAGGAGACAATAGTCAAGTAAAAGTGGGGTTCGGTTGAGGCTAAAAAGGGGATCTACAAGATCACCTCCAATTTTCCTTAAGGGCGGTGGGTGACATGGAAGGAATCTCCTAGTTTGGAGGTAACCCTGTTTGGGACAAGGAAGGTAGTGAGAAGTGAGAGACTGGAGTCCGTGTTCAAGAAGCATGGGGCAAGAGCCCTCTGTAGAGGAGGCTACAGGATGGAAAAGTCCAAGGAATCCAGCCAGATGAACAATGCAGGCATGTCAGAGAATTCATAAAGGAAGCAAGAGCAGAGACGGAGGGCCCACCCATCAGGGGAAGATGGCTGAGCTTCTGGGAGAAGTCATTGCAAGGAGCAGCAGGTACTTCCCATGCAGAAACTTTCAGAGAGCAGAGAACAAGGATTAGAATTTATAGTAGCCTAGACCAGGAAGCATGAGCTACCCTTAGGCCAGAAGTTAGTGGGAACCAGCAAAGAAGCTAACACACATCCCAGACCCCCACTCCTGTTTCCATACTGCAATAAGTTTTCCCCTATTGTCCAGCTATGTAGAGAGATGGAAATGGGAGGGCTCTGGGGTGAAGCACTAAAAACTGAACATTTACCTTGAAAAGTCCAAATTTGCCTAAGTGATGATTGTCTTACATTCATTAATTGGTTATCACTTGTAGCACACTTTTTAAAAAATCTCGTGCAGTCATGCCTTGGAGATATTTAGGTTTGGCTCTAGACCACTGCAATAAAGTGAGTATAAACCATCCTGCTATAAAGACACATGCACGCGTGTGTTTATTGCAGCACTATTCACAGTAGCAAAGACTTGGAACCAACCCAAATGTCCATCAGTGACAGACTGGATTAAGAAAATGTGGCATATATATACCATGGAATACTAGGCAGCCATAAAAAAGGATGAGTTCATGTCCTTTGTAGGGACATGGATGAAGCTGGAAATCATCATTCTCAGCAAACTATCACAAGAACAGAAAACCAAACACCGCATGTTCTCACTCATAGGTGGGAATTGAACAATGAGAACACTTGGACACAGGAAGGGAAACATCCCATACTGGGGCCTGTTGTGGGGTGTGGGGAGTGGGAAGGGATAGCATTAGGAGATATACCTAATGTAAATAATGAGTTAATGGGTGCAGCACACCAACATGGCACATGTGCACATTGTGCACATTTACCCTAGAACATAAAGTGTATATATTTAAAAAGATCAATAGATTTTAATGTAAAAAAATTTACATATGGTAATTTAAAAATACATCATTCCAAAAAAATTGCTGACACTGAGACAGGAAGTGAGCACATGCTGCTAGTAAAATGGTGTTGATAGGCTTGTTTGATGCAGCATTGCCATTAACCTTCCATTTTTAAACAATGCGGTATCTATGCAAAGTATAATAAAATGGGGTATGTATGTGTTTAGTGAAAGAGATAAGGGTCTTAACATACACACGAAAATCTGCATGTGCATTAAAATACACATCTATACAACACATAAATGTAATGAGACCTTATGATCCATGAGCATCATTGCACAGCCATGAAAGCTGTCGGCATGCCTAGTTCTAGGTTACAGAGCTAGTTCACAGTGACTCTAAGACTAGACTCAGATGACGAGGCAGGAAGCAGGGGGCTGGGAATCTTGCTATGGCGTCAGCCTCATTTGAAATAGTGTACATGGTCATTTTGGTTGTGGCAGGTTTTCTATCATTCTCATAAGATTTTATGAATTCTTACAGTGTTTTGTAGTATTTTTTCCTAGTTTTACTCCTTAGAGAATTCTAGACATACCTAAAATGAAAACACTTTATTATGATGGTAGTACTCAAAGTGTAGTCTCCAGACCAGCAGAATTGGCATCATCTGCATATATGTTAGAAATTAAAATGATCAGACTCCACCTCAGAACTACTGAACCAGAAACTGTGGGGGTGATGGGTCCCAGAAATTTATTTTAGCAAGGCCTCCAGGTGATTCTGATGCACAATGAAATGTGAAAATCTGCTGTGCTAGCATATTGCAATTAGCAATGTATTCAGAAATTTATCTATTTTTTTCTTACTAAGGGATCATAAGTAAAACTTATATGAATACTTTTAAAACAGAGATATGGCTACCTGTTAAATTCCATAGCTAAAAGAGCATTTCTGTCTTTATCACTTTCCTCAATACCCAGTGGAAACAATAAAAGAAGGTAAAACTGAGAGAAATAATAGAAATGTAGATGGAAGCATATATACTAAATGCTGGAAAATGTGAATTGGGTCAAGAGAGGTATTGAGCTAAGACATATTTGATCTCATACTTTGAGTAAGACACAGACTTCCCTAAAGGTTAGTGTCAAAGTCTTGGAAAATCTAGTGAATAACTTCTCCTGAGTGCTATAAGTCTTGGATAAAGAAGGTCCCTGTTTGACACTGATGTGATAATGGAATGAAACTGATGAAAGTCAATGAACTCATTAGTGAGAAGAGAGAGAGAGAGACAGGAAACAAATTGAATAAATAGATATTAGAAATAGAGAGATGTGGTGAAGAAAAATAAACCAAGGAAGAGAGATAGAAAGTCTTAGGATTGAGAAGTTACCAAATTTTACATGGGTGATCAGTGATATCCTCACTAAAGAGGTTTTATTTGAATGAAGACTGAAAGAAGGTGAAGAAATGAGCCACACAGACACTGACTGCTGATATGCAATGAGCATATCAGCAAGAATGAACAGCTGATGCAAATGGCTTGTGGTCAGAGTACACCTGGTGCATTTCAGATGCTGAAGGAAGGGCAGTGGTACCAGCTGGGTAAGTGAGAAAGACAGAGTTTCAAAAAGTCATAGAAATAAAAGGCAAGGTGCTGTAGGTCCTGCAGCACACTGTAAGGACTTTGGCATGTATTGGATAACAGAAAAAGCCACAGAGCTTTGAGCAGAGGGGGACATGATGTAGCTACTGAGTTGAGAAGAATCTGTGTAGATGAATTTGGTGGCCTTTGCAACAATTCTCGTGAGATATAATGGTGTCAGTGGTGGAGGTGAATACTCAATTTTTCCTCACAGTAGGACTATTCAGTTTACAAGTTTTCACCATAGAAGCTCTTCAAAAAGAATCTCATTTTTTCCATGGCTCATTTTCTTAGGTATATAACAACTCTTGCTTAAAAAAACAAGCTAAATAAACATGCTGTAAATAGTTATACTGCAATGTTACACTTTTATGCAAATATATGTTCCATAGTTTACTCAGTCTAACAGCTTCTAATCAGAGAATATCATATGAGAAAATTAGAATTGCACTGCCTGTTTGCAGGGACCAAAAATATTTTGTGAGTGAAATGAAGAGGTTGGTATCTTTTAGGCTTCTTAGTCTCTTGTGTGCACACTTTATGTGCAAGTGTTTCTAAGAAACTTCAAATTTATCCTTAATTTGCTCTGAAAATGTTCCGTCATTCTAGGTTTATTATTTTTTTATTTAAAAAAAAAAGGAGATGGGGTCTCACTCTGTTGCCCAGGCTGGTCTTAAACTCCTGGACTCAAGTGATCCTCCTGGGTTGGCCTCCCAAAGTGCTGAGATCACAGGCATGAGCTACCATGCCTAGCCCATAAGTTTATTTTCAAGAGCAGTTTAAGTTCAAGAGCACCGAAATGTTGAAACATTAAAGTACATGAAGAAAATATGCCAAAAGAGGAACAGACTTCATAAAGAATGACACCCTCGCCTTCACATGCTGCCACCACACCGTCAAGATTTCTCTTCCTTTTTTGGGGGAATTCAATAAATTATGTCTGTGTCTTGGGTGTGTTAGCAGTTTGTATTAGCAGATAGTGACTGATAAGGTTTGGTTCTGTGTCCCCACCCAAATCTCATCTCAAATTGTAATCCCCACATATCAAGGGAGGGACCTGGTGGGAGATGATTGAATCACAGGTGTGGTTTCCCCCATGGTGTTCTTGTGATAGTGAGGAACTTCTCATGAGATATGATAGTTTAAAAGTGGCAGTTTCCCCTGTGCTCTCTCTCTCTTTCCTGCCACCTTGTGAAGGACATGCCTTGCTTCCCTTTCACCTTCTGCTGTGATTGTAAGTTTCCTGAGGCCTCCCCAGCCATACAGAACTGTGAATCAATTAAACCTCTATCCTTTATAAATTACCCAGTCTCAGCAAAGTTCTTTATAGCAGTGTGAAAATAGACTAATATAGTAAATAGGTACTGAGAGTGGGGTGTTTTAAAGATAACCTGAAAATGTAGAAGTGACTTTGGAACTGGGTACCCGGCAGAGGTTGGAACAATTTGGAGGGCTCAGAAGACAGCAAGATGTGGGAAAGTTTGGAACTTCCTAAAGACTTGTTGAATGATTTTGACCAAAATGTTGATCATGATATAGACAATGAAGTCCAGCCTGAGGTGGTCTCAGACAGAGATGAGGAACTTCTTGGGAACTGGAGTAAAGGTCACTCATGCTATGCTCTAGCAAAGAGATTGGTGGCATTTTGCCCCTGCCCTAGAGATCTGTGGAACTTTGAACTTGAAAAAAATGATTTAGAATATTGGGTGGAAGAAATTTCTAAGCAGCAAAGCATTAAAGAGCTGGCTTATTCTCAAAGTGTTCAGTCATATGCATTCACAAAGAGATTATCTGAAATTGGAACTTTTATTTAAAAGGGAAGTAGAGCATAAAGGTTTGGAAAATTTGCAGCCTGACCATGAGGTGGACAAGAAAAACCAATTTGGCTGGGCACAATGGCTCATGCCTGTAATCCCAGCACTTTGGGAGGCCAAGGTGGGTGGATCATGAGGTCAGGAGATCGAGACCATCTTGGCTAACATGGTGAACTCCATCTCTACTGAAAATACAAAAAATTAGCCAGGCGAGGTAGCAGATGCCTGTAGTCCCAGCTACTCAGGAGGCTGAGGCAGGAGAATGGTGTGAACCTGGGAGGCGGAGCTTACAGTGAGCTGAGATCACGCCACTGCACTCCAGCCCAGGTGACAGAGTGAGACTCTGTCTAAAAAAAAAAAAAAGAAAAGAAAAGAAAAACCAATTTTCTGGGGAAAAATTCAAGCCTGCTACAGAAATTTGCATAAGTAATGAGGAGCTGAATGTGAATAGCCAAAACAATGGGGAAACTCAGTCCAGGTCATTTCAGAGATCTTTGTGGCAGCCCCTTTCATCACAGGCCCAGAGGCCTAGGAAGAAAAAATGGTTTCCTGGGCCAGGTCCAGGGTCCTGCTGATCTGTGCAGCCAGTCTCAGGACTTGGTACCCTGTTTCCTAGCCACTCTAGCTCCAGCCATGGTAAAAGGGGCAAAAGTAGAGCTCAGACTGTGGCTTCAGACGGTACAAGCCACAAGCCTTGGCAGCTTCCATGTAGTGTTGGGTCTGCAGGTGTGCAGAAGACAAGAGTTGAGCTTTGGGAACCTCCACCTAGATTTCAGAGGATGTATGGAAACACCTGGATGTCTAGGCAGAAGGCTACTGCAGGGGTGGAGCCCTCATCGAGAAACTCCAGCAGGGCAATGCAGAGGGAAATGTGGAGTTGGTGCTCCACACAGAGTCATCACTGGGGCACTGCCTAGTGGAGCTCTGGGAAGATGGCCACCATCCTCCAGACCCCAGAATGGTAGATCTACTGACAGCTTGCACTGTGCAAGGCTTCATGTCCCCACCCAAATTTCATCTCAAATTGCAATCCCTATATGTTGAGTGAGGGACCTGGTGGGAGGTGATTGCATCATTGGCCGATTTCCCCCACACTCTTCTAGTGATAGTGAGGGAGTTCTCATGAGATCTGATGGTCTGCCACCTTGTGAATAATGTGCCTTGTTTGCCCTTCATCTTCTGCCATGATTGTAAGTTTCCTAAAGCCTTCCCAGCCATGCAGAACTGTGAGTGAATTAAACTTCTTGTCTTTATAAATTACCCAGTCTCAGTTAGTTCTTTATAACAGTGTAAAAATGGGCTAAAAAGTGACTATATGTCAAAACTCACAACAAAGTACAGCAAAAGGGTGAATTTTATTGTATGTGAATTATTAATAAGAGATTACATGAATGGTAGGTGTATATATATATATATATAGTTGGAAGAGAAGACCTGGTGACAGAGAGAATTGATAATCCTAAGGGGATTTGTTCTAAAAGTGAGCAGAGATATGGAGTCAAAGCTTGAAAATAAACTAGATTTTATTTTTTTAAATTAGATAAAGGAAGGCTATGGAAGAATTCCATGGTGATGGGAATTATCTAATATAGTGGAGAGAGTGATGATGTGGGGGAGAGAAGGAAGAATTGCTAGAGAAATGGAATGTCCTTCAGTATGCTGGAGGGGGTGTAGTCCAGGGCCCAGGAGGAGGCTGGCCTTAGAGAAAAGCACAGCTAGTTCAACCATAAAAATAAGTGCTGGTGGTTGGGTAGAGGTAGAGGGTTGGGGGAGCATGTATAGGTTCTCTTCTGACTGATTTTATTTTCTCAGTGAAACAAAGCCAGAAAGAGGAAGCCAGAAGGTGTTGAGCTGTAAGGAGAAAAGAGAAGGTAGAAAACAGTTGTCTTGAAGGGTGTGAGATGGATAGCAGCAAATGTAGTGTGATCCTAAGATACTGGAAGTATGAAAGTGCATTCAGAGAACATGAATCTATGGTTTTCTTCAGCTGCAGGGAAAAAAGTACCTTGAATTGGTTTTGTCCTGAGGGTACAGCAGCTGGTGAGATTGGCAAGATGGGGAGGGTCACTTTGAGAAGGTGATTTTAATAACTCGGCTGGCCTCATTAGTTCCAACTGGAAAAATCCCTTGCTGTGGACTGAATTGTGTTCCCTAAATTAATATTAAACCCCTAATCCTCAGTGTGATAATATTTGAAGATGAGGCCTTTGGAGGGAATTAGGATTACGTTAGGTCATGGAGGTGGGGTCGTCCTGAAGGAATTAGTGCATTTATAGGAAGAGACAGCAGAGAACTTGCTCTGGCACACTGAGAAAAGGCCATGTGAGGACATGGTGAGAAGCCATGTGGATAACCCTTACCAGAAACCAAGTCTGGCAGGATTTTGATCTTGGACTTCCCAGTCACCAGAACAGTGGAGAAAATAAATGTTTCTTGTTTAAGCTACTCAGGCTATAATAGTTTGTTATAGCTGCGCAAGATGATAGAGACATCCCCCTCTTATTTACCAAACATGTTGAATAAACTCCCTCTCATGACATCTGTATTTTCTTGCTCCTTTGCTTGAGAATACTTCTAATGGAGTATCTGCATCTTTAAGTGTGTTCTCAAATGTTACATTTTCAATTAGGTCTTTGCTAGTCACCTACTGAAAGTTTCAGTCCCTTCACTGTATAACACCCCTGTATTCTCCGCCTCCCTTACCTGCCTTATTTTCATTATACCATGTAAACTTTTTAATGTTCTGTATACCTTACTTATTTAATTTGTGTCTCCTTCCCCATTCGATTGTAAACCTTACGAGGGCAGAGATTTTTGTCTTTAGCTCACTGCTATGTCTCTAATGCCTCTTAAAGACCTTGGAGCATAACAGGAACTCAGTAAATATTTGTTGAGTCAATGAATGAAGTCAGAACATTTTTACTATTTGACATTATGTCTGAATTAGAAATCAACATTCAAACATTTCGCACTGTTGTCAATGCCTCCGTTGAATTTTGGTTTCTCCACTTGGGTCCTAAAGTTTCCCTTGACTTTGCGGCTAAGTCTTCTAGGTATGATTTTAGATCCAGCCCACCTAATTTCTTAAGGCTGTATATTAGGACAGTATAATATGTGGTTCCTGTACAGAGCTCTCATTAGAGAGAGTATCCAGGGTTCAGTTGATTCCAGTTCCATTTTAATCTGTGGTTCTTTCTTGCAATTCCAAACTTGAGGTTGACTTTGGAACATCGTCTTTCTTGAGTTCCCACAATATTTGCTCTAGACTAATGAAAAAATGAATGATCATAAATATAATTACTCTGAAGGCCTGAGGATATTTTTGGTACACTTGGAAGGAAGATGGATTTTAAAGAAAAGCAATTGGCTGCAGAAGACTTTAGGTATTTTTCTCTGTTGAAATTTAGGGGTACCAAAAATAAGTAGCACTTCTTATCCCCATTTGGGTTCTGAACAAATGGAGAAAAAAAAAAAAGGAATATGACTCCTGTGGGCCAAAATATCATTTTAATTAAAGCTAAAGATGAGGAGATGGCTCAGGGTGAGGGCCAAAGGGTCCTGTGTCCAGGACAAGGTAGATGCTACTACTCTGCCACTGCTGTGGGCAGAGCTGGTTTTGACTCAGTCAGCAGGGGTAGTACTGTCTCCACAACAGACGACATTGGCTCCTCACAGCCAGCCTGCTCCAAAGAGGGAAAATTGGGAAGGCCAGAACTATAGTCAAGGAGCTCACAAGATGTTTTTACACAAGAGAGTATTTCTCAAACTTATCTGTTCATGGAATCTTTATCATGTAGGGGTTTGTGGGACTAGAGAAAGTCACTTTGAGAAATGCTGGCATCAATAATTGAGATGCCTTTCACTTCTAATATTTCACAAAATTACACAAGTATCAGTTCTCTTTGTGAAGTTCTATTGGTTCCTTTCATTGGCATACATTTAATAAACCTCTACAATATGCCAGTCAATGTGCAAGACATTGAATGGCTAAGAACAGACAAGAGAGACAAAGATAAGTAAGATAAGTCCTTGTTTTCAAAGAACCTGTAGGTATGATGGCTACATGCATTTTTACGACCACTTGTGGTTGTAGTTAGAAAACGTGTTACAACAGCATATTGTGAAGGATGCATTGGAACACTAGGTCATTGGCTCGGTGACCTGAACAAGGGGTTTTTGAGTTTGTTTCTTGATGTGGTCTTAATTTGAAGAATGGAAAGTGACAGAAAAAAAAAAAAACCCAGTTATTTAGCTGTACCAGTGAGTTGAATTTTATTTACTTCAGATTTTTACCAGATTAAAATGTAAGTAAATGGAAACACCAAGTCACATCAGGTCAAACCTTTTGTAACCTGTGGGCCTCAGTCATGTAGAGTCAACAAAAGGTTGTGAGTTCAAAACTCATCGTCACAAATAAGTGGCTGCATGGACTTAGCAAACCATTCACCCTTTCCAAAAACTGTTTGTCCATTGGCAAGATGACACTATGATGAGAGCTTTCTTACCTTCCAGCACCCTGAAGGGCAGATGGAAGAAGGGATGTGAAATTCATCTGCAACTGTGTTAGTTATATGCTAAACTAATATAATTACATCATTATATGCTTATGAAGTTTTCTGGAACTATCTGAAAAGTAGCCACAGTCTAATTTAATATCCTTGATTCTGAATTTTAATACAACATGGAAATATACAGATAATATTCACATCAACCAGTTTCATTTTCTGTCCTAAATCTCAGGGTAAGGTCTATGATTTTTAAGAAGATGCTTTTAATATGTGAATTATTTAAAAAGCATAGAGACGGTTGCACTAACATCCTATGAGAAAAATCTTCGTTTTATAATCAATTTCACAAAATCAATCCTTTAAATGTATTAATACTAAAAAATAAACCAACAACAACTGAAAAAGGCATCTGGAAAGAGAGGTATTGTACCTGTAATATCAGTATGAAGGTATTTTTATGGTTAGGTTAAAAAACCTCTTAAATTAGGGGTTGTAATGGAAAGTTTGACAGGCTCAAAGAAGGCAGTTCAAAAATATATTCTTAACACTTAACACGTACTGTACATGAAGTGTATTTTTAACATGCTATAGGTTTATTACAGATTAAATACTTAAATATAAAAAAAACAGTCCAAATGTTTCTTCAATATTTGCTTAATACAGTCAGAACACATTGGGAATTGTGAGCGTGAAGAGTACACGTTAAGTGTTTAACTAACATCAAATGTAATAAAATGTTTCATTTGAAATGTTAAGCAGGCGATAAAAATGTCATGTGAGATGACACAGCAGTCTCACACAAAATTCTCTCTAATTAAGGTGAAACTGTGGAAAGACTCTTGATTGGCTCAAAATTGTGATCTTGTGACTACTCTTGTCTGATTGGTACCTGGATCCATTTTCCCTCCAAACTGTCTGTTTTTAAGTGTATCTAAAATGGAGCTTTTCTTTAAGATGTCACCTCCTCTTTGAAGCCCTTCCTGATTGCTTTCAGAAAAGTTTAGGAGCACCTCTTTTCTGCACCTTGTGCCAACCTCCATGCCATTGTATGCCATTTATTTTATCATATTGTTAGACGTCATCAGTGTTTTGGCAACCCCTTTGTTACTACTTGGGCAAGTTACTTATTAACCCGGGTGGATCACCTGAGGTCAGGAGTTCAAGACCAGTCTGGCCAACATGGTGAAACCCCATCTCTACTAAAAATACAAAAATTAGCTGGGTGTGGTGGCACATGTCTGTAATCTCAGCTACTTGGGAGACTGGGGCAGGAGAACTGCTTGAGCTCAGAAGGCGGAGGTTGCAGTGAGCCAAGATCGCACCACTATATTCCAGCCTGGGTGACAGAGTGAGACTCTGTCTAAAAAAAAAATTATGATGTATTCTGGATATGTGAGGTAAATATTTAAGAAGCATTTGAGGTTTTTTCCCTCGTTTTGAAGTACTTACAACACAATAAACATGTAACATATTAAAATACTTCTCATGTATATGTTAAGCATTTGTTTTTTAACTGTTTGGGATTTTCTCTTTAAAAGTTCAGTTTATATCCCCCACAGGACCATCATTTTCAGCATATTTTCTGCCCATTACCACTGTTGGCCTGTGGTAGGGGCTTATAATTGTTTATCAAATAGTGAATGAATTAATGTAGACACCCTACCAGATGACCAGATAAAGGTTTGACTTATCCATCGGACGAGGTTGTTTCTCTTTCTCTTTTGAATAGTTTCTAGAGCTTCAGAAATTCCTGATTAAATGTCATTAATTAAGAAAACCACTTCTAAATCACAAAAGTCTTGCCTTTTGAACTGGAAAAACACCTTGCAATTAATTTGTCCATAAACTATTATCTCAAACAAGGAAAAAGGAAATGAGCTTTGGCACCTTCTGCAAACATTAGAAAAGCACTTTCTAATTCTGTGAGTGTGGTTAGATATGCAAACGCTCCATGCTTAGTTTCTGTATCTGCACAATGGGAATAATAAAACATCTACTGCACTGGCTAAATGCATTAACATTGGAAAGCGCTTGAAACAGTGCCGGGCACATAGTGCATTCTCAATAAATGTAAGTTATTCTTACCATATTATTATCATATTTTAACATGATAATCATCATTATATAAGGTATATTTATGATAAAATACATAAATATATCATTACATAGTGTTGCCACAATTATTTAGCATCCTGAAGATATTCCATGTCATTTTTGCCCCTGTCTATTTTCATTTTTGTTTTTTATTTCTATCTTTGTCAGTAAACCTGGAAGAAGAGGGATTATGTGCTTTAGTTCCATTGTCTCTTCTCAAAGTTCCTGCCCATGATTCTGACTGGCATAGGTTTTTGAAATATGATCTACTTTCCCATATCCCGCTTGCCCCTCAGCACCCCACCCTCCGACAAATATTGCCACAGAGCAAGGATGGAACTCTGCTACAAATAAAAGCAGACATTACCAAGCAGTCAGAATGTCAGTGTCTTAGATGAAAAAAAGCTTATTAAGACAACTGATCAAAAATCTTCCTCCTTCTTTTTAAAAGAAAATATTGGTGGCTTTAAAACAAACGTGAAACTAGTAATTGAGTCCAGCTGGCTCAGCTGCAAACAAAAGTCCATCTCCTAGACTCGGTGTGGCTCAGGGCACTTGGAAATTAATGGTGTGAAATTAATTTGAAGTTGCAGCAATTTTGTGCACAAGTGCTTTTAATTCTAACCTCAAATTTGAAGATTGTTGGGTTGCCTCTGACCTCAGTTTTTAATCTGTGAATCATTGATAGGCCCATTATTACATTTAGAAAATTTTCAGGATTTATCCTCGTTCTTGATAAGTTGTCACAGTTTATAATGGAATCCTTGCTTTTCTCAAAATCCTGTGTTACTATTTAACTTTAGAAAGATTTTCTATGCCTTTATTTCTTTCCCCTAAACATGGGAGTGACTTCTAGAATTGTGGGCAAGAAGTCACACAGTTTCTGAAATCCAGCTAATAATTCCTCAGAATGCCGTGCTTTTAAGGCAAGTGCAGAGGAGGAAGTAGATTTCTTGAATTTTAGGTACTTTCCCTAATATACACTTGACAAAACTTAGGAACGAGCATTGGGAACTGTGGAACACTATACACATGTAACAGATTTTTTAAAATAACAGCTTTATTGAGATATAATCACATACCATAAAATTCACCCTTTTAAAGGTATACAATTTAGTGGTTTTTAGTACATTCATAGAGTACTGCAACCATCACCATTATCTAATTTCAGAACATTTTCATCACTCCCAAAAGAAACATGATACCCATTAGCAATCACTCCCTATTTCCTCCTTTCCCAACTTCTGGCAACCACTAATCTATTTTCCATTTCTATAGATTTCCTATGAATTTATATAGATTCTGGACATTTTGTATGAATAGAATCATATGATATGTGGGCTTTGTGCCTGGCTTCTTTTACTTAGCATGTTTCATTCATCCAAGTTGTAGTGTGTGTCAGTAACTCAATTATTCAATATTATTTCTCAACAATATTCTATTGTATGTCTATAACACATTTTCTTTATCCATTTATCAGTTGAGGGACATTTGGGTTGTTTCCATTTTATTTTTTAGCTATTGTGAATAGTGCTGCTATAAATATTTATATACAGGTTTTCGTGTGGATATATGTTTTTATTTCTCTTAGGTAATTACTAAGGAGTAGCATTGCTAGGTCATACGTTAATTCTATGTTTAATGTTTTAAGGAAATGCCAAACTTGTTTTCCAAAATGGCTCACAAGTCACAGATTTTAATTCTTCTTTGTCTTCTTATTACTGCTGCAAGTTATGGGACAAACAGGAAGAATGGAGATATGACTCTGAGTTTGCTGGAGTAGATGGTTTCATTGTGGCATAGTTCATTAACGCAGTGAGTAACATAAGAGGAAGAACTGGTTTCAAAAAATGAGTGGGGTATTTGGTTTTGGAAGGCATGAAGTTATAGTTGGGTTCTTGAGGAGCCTCAGGTAGGATTTTTTCTTTTTCTTTCCTTTTTTTTTTTTTTTTTTTTT